>NW_023657890.1:2500-25998 GCF_015228065.2 Penaeus monodon
TCTTTACGCTAATGATAATTTCTTTATTATACATTTCATTGCATAATTGTAGCAATGAACAGTGTTCTATCCATACAAAACACAACACACACACACCACACGCACAACCATTTATCTGTATATAAATAATATTTATATCTATAATATTTATATATATAAAATATATATATTTTTATATTTATATATATATATTATATAATATTATATTACTATTTTATATTTTATATATATATCATATATAATATATATATTATACTAATATATATATATATATATATATATATATATAATTTATATATTATCTATTATATCTAATTTTATATATATATCATTATTATTTTATATAAAAATGTTTTAAATACTATATATTATATAAAATATATAATATAATATTATATATATTATTATTATATATATATATATATTACTCTTATATCTTTTATTATACTATATTTTATTCTTTTATATATGCATACTATATATTATATTACATAATTCTATATATATAATTTATATATAAAATATACTATATATATATATATTTTAACATTTATATACATGGCACAAACACAGTAACGTGCACACAAAGATAAAAAGGAAAACAGCCCCATTAAGAAATGAAAATAAATCGTGACGTTTCGAACTTTTCCCATGAGTTCCTCTTCAGACGAATAAAACCGAAATGGATACAAGGAGAGAATTTTGACAAGTTTGTTGGTGATATTTTTTTCTTTGGGCAAGTGAGCCGTTCGATTACCTCGTTCTTTTTTCATCTAAAAGGCTCGCTTAAATTTTCGGGTTTACTGTAAAGCAAATTCACACCGCTAAATACCTTCACTTTTTCTCGAAACACTCGTTTTTATGTTAAAAGGTCAGTAATCTCGTCTATGATTATCATCATTATTATCATTATCATTTTCATTATTATTGTGATTATTGCCTCCATATGTATATATATATATATATAAAATATATTATATATATATATATTATATTATTGTGATGGGTATAAGATTATTCTAATATCCACACATAAGAAATAAAAAGGTTGGTGTCAAACACAGCAGCTGATACGATAACAATATATTATAACTTCATAACACAGTATATAGGCACGATATAATATGTATAATCACAGTATATAGACATGATATAAAATATATGTGACAAGAAATGACTCTGGAAATAAAGATAATATTAGCACTAAACACAATTCGTGGGTGCAGGTAATTGGAGGTTGGTGTGGGCAGTCGAGGTCGGTAGACCAAGTGTGTCCTTGCTGTCTTTGCAAATCTTTTATCTCGGTCTGACCGCTAGGCGGGGCGATGACCCTTCTTACAGGAAAATAGCTTTGTGCTGATCCAAGTGTCAGCTTGCTATGTCACTGATTGGCTGCGCGGATCGTCGGGGCAATTCATAGGTCCGCCCCTTCGATCGGTCCCCTCTGGGGGTGATTTTCCCTATGATGCGGAATGACCAATGTTCAATCCAGAAAGGTCAAGTCGGCAGCACTGCCCGGACGCGTCTTTGTCCGACCCTGGGTGATATACGAAACTCGGCAGTTAAAGGTCACAATCTGTGTACTGTATTTTCATCATATTTTCTCAGGTCCAACTCTAAATATAATACTTTCATATTTGCACTGTTAAACCTCCACATATAAATACTTCATATCGCTCTACCATACTACCCCAAATCGTCCAATTTGGTAAGAAAAAGTAGGAAGCTTTATAACTTAACGAGGTAAGAGTTTCCTGATCAGGGGACTCTATAGAGGGATATATGAAGATACGCAAACATCTGGCGGTGTCTTGATTGATGCACAGTATTACACGAGTTGTTGCAGCAGGCAGGCCTCGAGATCATCTCGGAAGTTTAAAGTTCTAACACGGGCCACGTAAGCTCCCCTGGGAGGTGTGCCCTTCTACATCCGTCAATACCGTAGCTTTGAAAAAGTACAAGTACCTGCGCCTTACATGGCTTTAGAGAGGTAAGTAGGGAACGTAGAGTGGAAGGCATGTTCGAGATATGAAATGAAAATAGTTTCGTGCAACAAAAAAAAAAAAACTGAGTTAGTAATATATCGAATTATTGTATCAAATTGTTTTTACTTGTTTATTTATTCTTTATTTTTTTTATATATGTTTTTTTTTTTTTTTTGGCCTTATTTTTTTTCTTATAATACTATATGCACATGAGGGTTTACTGGTATAATGCAACAGAATCATGGTAGTATTCTTGCTTGTTTCCTTGCAACTCGCCTTAGGTGATGCAATAGCACGCTTCCCAGGGTTTATTAGCAACATACAACATTTCCGACGACCGGTAACGTATCCGGGATAACTGTAATTGCTTGGAATGGGCCTGAGTGGAGTAATGCATCAAACTGTTTCAAAGTAGCATCTGTTTAATAGATTATACTAGGAAGAGAAAGGTTATAGGATGGCAATGACACGACCATGGTAGTAGGAGTAATTCATCACAATCTTCCTTGTGTAAGTATGGGTGACTGGAATAAATAAGGATAGGACGCAGTTCAACGATGAGGCTGGAAAACAAAAGTACTTTGTAGAACCAACATCAGGGTTATGCTTGTTACACATAACTGTAGTTGTAGTAGCTTGAAGTAAAATAATAAGGTAATGTTCGGGAAATGAAAGAAGAAAGCCATAACCGACACACGATTTTCGAGATGTGCATTGACCTATAATGTTAGGGGTTTTTGGTAATGAGCGCCCTGGAGCAAAGATGGCTATTGTGTCAAGTCCAGAGGCCGGATGAAGGGCAACAAATGTGTGAGGAGTGGTCTTGCCATTTAGCTAGAGAAATCTGCTGGTGGAAGAAATACCTGGCCGTGAAGGGATTTTAGGATTAGTGGAATGTTGTGTGTTTAAAGTGAGAAAGTGTTATTTGTTTTGTATGGGAATGGGTGATGAAATAGCCTTGAAGGTGTTCAGGGTTGAGTGGAATAAATACAGAGAGACCGGAATTGTGAGGTAAGATTTTAGAGTAGAGTAGAAATGATTCGTCGCTTTAGGGAAAAAGAGGCTTAACATTAGCAGAGGAGAATTGTGGAGAATAGGGCGTTAGTCATGTGGACTAGGAAGCACTTTCGCATGCTGTTGCTGAAATCAATCGAGTTGGTTATTTGAGTATAATATTATTTATAATTTTTATTAATTATCCACTTGATAAGAGTAGCCCAGGTCCTCAACGAAGGCCCTGGTACTGCGCGAAGCCCAGGGGTAGGGCATGCGGGTCGGCAGACGACATTAGTCCAAGAATGATAACCAAGAGTAGTAAAGATTCTGGAAATAAAATCATTAGTGGTCGTCGCCGGGTGATAATAGTAATTGTGGCAAGCTTAGGACGTCGAATGAGACAAGATTGTTTCACCTGACTGTAATGCATTTAATGGTAGGCCTTGTTGTTCTTTACATTAATTAATTACTCTAAAGGACCTTCAATCTAGGAGCAAGCTTTGACTTAATATTGAATTTGCTGTTGACTTTCTAAATGCTAGTGCTCCAACTTCAAATGTCCTTGTGGCAGGCACCTTTTGTGTTGAAATACAGTATTTTATCTCTGAATTAATCAAATGCTTTTCTTTGTGATCTGAAAGATTGACTTGTTTTCTATTTTAAAGATATTCAGCATTAATGATCATTATATGAGGACTTGATTTTTATCAAAGAGGTCATAGGGTAGTCTTTTATCATTCCATATAAAGAAATGTGGGGTATCACCTAAGGAAGAAAGGAATGTTAATACACGACTGGATTGTCCACATAGTGATTCATCCATATGTCCATGTCGCATAACAGCGATCTCATTAATGCGATGGGGGGGGATGGAGAGATTGAGCCTTTCTGTAATACAATTACTTATGTGGGCGGTAAGGAGAATGTTTAACACAAGTTACATTCATGATATCACATAACTTATCCTGACCTTGTTTATGAAATTCAGTCCCGTTATCAGTAGAAAATACATGGGGCTGAATATCTAGGACAGAAGTCGTGGAAAGCATGTGCAACACATTTGGCTGATTTGTTGGGCCGGGACTAGTTCCCAAAACGAGTGAGTTATCGATGAAGACTAAATATAACGATTTCCATTGTCGAGGCGGTAAAAACCTGACAATGTGTCGCATAGAGACCTCTGGAAAGGAAAAGTCTGGAATGTCATATTTCACTGCAGTGGCTGGCTCACTTGGTATTTCCTTTGTAATAAGGCATTGCTTTACAAGACCTGACATGCCTTAGCAACTTTGCTAATGAGTGTGGGAAAAAGAAGCGGTGCTGGGCTAGTGAATTGCCTATACTTACACAGTGTGCAGCTTCTTTCATTCATGGAAAACGGGGAAGTATTCGACCTTCAAGAGATTCAGGAATAACTACCCGTTTACGAGATGCTTGAAGCTTTCTGGTCCTATATCGAGACTTGTAGCAAAGTAGACTTCTTTAGCATCGGAGGTACAATTGACTTACCTCCGAACATGTCTGCTAGGGGGAGGTCTTTTATTTCTTTCTAATCTTGAATTTTTGTGCTAGCTGATCTCGTCCTCGTGGGGGTCCCCTGGAGTTAAGGCGGGAGCAGCCAAGACCGGGGAGTATAACAGAATGAATGGTCGGACGGCGACCGGTTAACATGGTCAGTCCGGATCTCGTCCCTCCAAAGTATCCTCCACGCTAGTCGCGGCAGTATTACCAAGATCAGTGCAATGTCAGAGAATTTCACCTTGTTGGGAGGCAAGGTGGGCGAGGAGCTAGATTCAAGCAGGTTGTGAGCGTCAGAGAGGGGAGAGCGTGATAGCGCGTCGGCAACGAATTTTGCTTCCCGGGTAAATAACATGGTGATGTCAAACTCTGCTAGAACTTCAATTGCGCTGGCGCGTCGTCCCATGAGGGTCCTTACCTTTAAATAGGGACGTGAGGGGGGAATGATCAGTGTGCACTTCTATCTGATATCCCCCAAATTAGCTCTCGAAAGTGACGGAGGCCCATGTGATACTTGTAGTTCACGGTCCGCGTATGATTAGCGTTTCTCCGCTAATTTGAGGGCGCGCTTGCAAAAGCAATGTCTGCGTTTTTCAGAATGGCATGTTTCTGGTGGAGTACTGCTCCGAGCCCGAGGTTTGAGGCATCATGTGAGGACAAATGTCAAGCTGAAATCGGGGAGGCTAAAAAGTGGAGCCTTAATTAGTCGCGACTTAAGAGTTGTAAATGCGCCTTTTTTCTCGTCTGTCCACTGCCAATATGAATCCTTTTTAAGGAGATGAGTAGTGGTGTCGCAATGACGGCCGTAACCTTGAATGAACGGCCCTGTAAAAACCTGAAATGCCTACAATGAATTTCAATTCCTTCTGGTTCTTAGGTGTTGAAAGTCGCAAGCAATGGCTTTAACTTTTGAATCATTAGGTGGCAGATACCTTGTAGATGACAAGGTAATGGACTAAGAAATCCTAACTTAGATTTGAGAACTGACACTTGCAGGTTGAATAGTTAATCTGCATTGATATCCTGTTGAAAACCTGACGCAATTTATTCTCGTGTTCAGAGAGGGATGGTGAGCAAATTAAATTCATCTAAATACACGAGGACCTGATCGTTAATTAATCTGATAGTACACAGTGACCATTAATCCTGCTAATGTAGAGGGGAATTGCGAGAGCCAAAAGGGCATACTAAAAATTCAAAGTGTCCCATATGAGTCGGGAAAGCCGTTATATGGCACGCTCTCAGAGCCTAGACTAGCAAAGCTTTAGCAAGGTCAATATTTGAATAAATCTTTTATTTGAGCAATGTCTTGCACACATCTAAGATGGATTGGGAGGGTTCTGGCCTGTTACTTTTATCAACTTGCGATAGTCGACCACTGGGCGGAAGTATTATCTTCTTTGAACAGGAGGAGGGGGGAGGCCCAGGTGAATTGCTGGTTGACAAGATTCATGCTAACATTGGTTTTAACCTCCTTTCCAGGCCTGTCGCTTTGAATGAGGGATCTTATAACTATGGTATGTATGAGAGGCTAGCATCCAGGCTCGAGGGTAATGGAGTGTTGAAGCAATGTTATTTTGTACGAAGGACGGTCCTTGTTGGCAGTACGCTTCGGAATTCTTTAAACAAGTTTATTTAAAATATCATATCCTTCATGAAAATCTAAATTTTTGCTTCAGAACAGATCAGAGCTCTGCTCATCAGGGAAGATGATGTTGCAGTGGCAGAAAAAAGCAGGGGAGGGAGGCAGGGAAATCAAATTCGCAGATAGGCAGTCTGTGACTTCATAGAATATTACAGGTACACCAGCGTTAATGTCAATGGGGCTGGGGGTCAGATTAATACATGCACCCTGACAATCTATTATCGTAATATTATACAGGAAAGGTAAATGTTGCACAACCTTTTAACTCTATATTTTTAGGTACTATCAAGCGATACCATTTGGCCGAAGGACAAGAAACGTTCTTCCAGTAGATCATGAAATGCCTGAATAGTATGTGTAGCACTGCAATAAACTTAGGAGGCATTATCATTAGCGGTCGCAGATTTCGCAAAGTCGTCAACGTGTTTTGCGGCGCGAAGGTTTGCGTGAGTGGGCTTCGGTATCGGAACCGGGGAGGAGGAGCGCGCAGCGAGAGGAGAGATGAAGCAAGGCGTGGGAGGGGGTGGGGGGGGTGGCGGGGAGGAGAGGAAGCATAGTGAGGTTGTCAGAGAAGGGGTGACAATGGTCTCATGTGTGACTTCATAGATTGTCATTGCGGGTGTGAAGGGTCGGTATGCGTCCATAGGCAGAGGGAGTCTTAACAGGTAATTCTGACCATTAAAGTATGCATATTACTCCGAGTGGGTGGGGGGGTGGGGTTGGGTGGAGGGAAATTCCTGTATCGGTATAAGAAATCATGACTCAGCAGAGGTGTCCCAGTGTAAAATTAGATTCTACTATAACAAACTTTTGAGCAAAAATTTCACTACCAGAGAAATGTTTAAGGACTTGGTTGCCTAAAGCTGATACCTTAATCTCCTGTTATCCCGCGAATGGTGGTTTGACTCGGTTGCAAATCTATGATAATTCGAATTCCGCAAAGTAGCCACGGACCACAGAACATAGATCCCGTGTCAAGAGACATATCCGGCTGCCATTTAATAAAAGATGGAATCATGGCGGCTGAGTGATATCATTAAGGGGATGCAACTAGTTGAGAAAAATATTATGTGTTACCGGTATTGTGCTTGTATGTTGCCGTGGTGGGTGTTTTTGGCTTTTCTAAAAAATGGCGGTTTGTTTGGCGTTGCTGGAGCAATCTGTACGTTGACTCACTGGTCTGGGAACGCCGAGGTCAGTGACCCATGGATGTGACCGCGTGTCCATGATAAGGGCAGTACGGATTCGAATAACATGAGTCGGCACCGTGACCTTTTGCACAACAGTTGAAACACTGATCCCTGCTGGTGCCCCAGTTTGCGACACAATGTTGTTTACGTCTGGAACATAAGTGAGTTAGATGAGGGTAGAAAATGATTATTCCCGTATTATATTTGTGAGGGGAGTTGCGTTTGGACTGTTGTGGGGTCTCTGTCCTTGTTGTGGAACGCGGGTTAGGGTTGCGTTGTGTCTTTTGCCGTTTGGTTGTTTGTTTTTGTTTTTGGTACGGAAGGGTGTGTTTGGGATCTTGTGTGGTCGTGTTTGCCTTAATAGTGTGAATGCCTGCATTGACCGATAACAGTGGGAGCCTTTCTCTCTGATTGACTTGCAAATCGCCGGGTAACTTAAGTAATCGTATCCTCACAAGGTTCCGTAAAAACCTTGCTTCTTGTACAGAAGTAGTTACGAGGCAACTGGATAGATTTCCCATATACGTCATGGAGGAGACTGATGGTTCGTTGACAAAGATTTTAATGTGAGGTCATGTTGTGGGATACTCTTACCATTTTGAACTTGAACCCTAAGCTTATTGATGAAATTCGAATGTCTTCTTCGGACAAAGAAGCAGGCTTTAAATAATAGCTCGCGAACTGAAATGATGACTTACATCTAGATTTGAACGAAGATTAAAAATATCTTTGAATAACTCCAACCTGCGCAGATCGATGGCATCTTCCTTGAAGGCGTTAATACGAATTTCGTACTTTCGCCTGAGGTCATCTCTAACGTGTTTTCAGCCGCGTTTTACGCATTGCTTATTGCCGAAAAATGGCCATCTCTAGACATTACAACTTGAATAATCATAGATTCGACATTTTCCAAAAATCTTCAACCGGTATGGATGAACCATCAAATTTCTGTACGATATTGAATTTCTGCGGGGTTTGAACGACATTTAGAGAAGGGGGGTTGGGAAAGTTCAGGTCTGAGGGGGGGTCAATGGTGGAATTAGCAGTTGAGGGGTTAATGGGGCAATCAGAGATGGATTCGGGAACGGAGCGGGTCGGTGGGGGGGGGGGAGGAGAATGAGAAGTTAAATTAATCAACCCGAAGAAAATTTTCGCTAGTTTCTCTGAGATTCCCTGAAAGATTTGGTCACTTCACACTGTAGGAGGAAAATGAGAACGAAGAAATAAGGCACAACACGAGGGTGGGAAAAACAATTAAGATTAAGAAATATGACAACGAGGGATATCGACCTTAGGCCGGCACTAACCTTCAGAATCGATGGTCTTGGACCTTTTTCCAACTTGATGCGCTGTTGCTGTGAAAGACACTGAAAAATATTCGCGATGGTTGATACGTTATGGTACCAATTATTCGAAAAAAAGAAACGTGAGGTTTTATTCTTGCGCTGCCACCAGTATTATGTGATGGTATAAGATTATTCTAATATCCACACATAGATCAATAAAAGGTTGGTGTCAAAACGCAGCAGCTGATACGATACCAATATATTATAACTTCAATCATCACAGTAATATAGGTACGATATAATATCTATATCACAGTATATAGACACATATGAGTATTATGTGACAAGAAAGACTCTGGAAATAAAGATCAATATTAGCACTAATCACAATTCCCGTGGGTGCAGGTAATTGGAGGTTTGTTGTGGGCAGTCGAGGTCGGTAGACCAAGTTGTCCTGCTGTCTTTGCAACTCTTTTTATCTCGGGTCGGCACGCTAGGCGGGCGATGACCCGTCTTACAGGAAATTGCTGTGGCTGATCCAAGTGTCAGCTTGCTATTTCACTGATTGGCTGCTGCGGATCGTCGCAATTCATAGGTCCGCCCCTTCGATCGTCCGGGGGTGATTTTCCTATGATGCGGAAATGACCAGATTCTCCCAAAAGGTCAAAGTCGCAGGCCCTGCCCGGGACGCTTCTTTGTCCACCCTGGGTGATATTAGGCGAAACTCGGCAGTTCAGGTCACATCTGGGTACTGTAATTTCATCATATTTTCTAGGTAAACTCTAATATATACTTTCATATATGCTCTGTTAAACTCCACATATAAATAACTTTCATATATACATATAAATAGATATATATAATATATATATATATATATATATAATATATATTATATACTATATATATATATTATAGATATATGTGTGTGTGTATATAAATATACATATTATATATATATATATGATATATATATATAATCTATCTATATATATATATATATATATATGTAATTTATAGATATGTATTAAAAAGAATATATTATTATTATTATTATTTAACCAAAATACTATTATTCCCATTATCAATCAAAATTATATTATGTTTATATATATATATATAATATATATATCTATATATATATATATATATATATATATATATATATATATATATATATTTTTTTTTTTTTTTTTTTTTTTTATTTTTTTTTTTTTTATGTCATGATGAATAGTTATGATCATCTTTATCATTATTACCCTAACAATTGCCAAATCATCATTGAAATCGAAAAAGACGAGGCAATTTTGGAATTATTCTCAAACGGCTATATTTTCCCTTCGATTTTGTCCGCTTTTTCGTCTTCTGGGGATTTTTTTTCCCCTTTTTTAGTATAAAAGGATACTATTATTGTTGTTACCATCATTTATTATCCTTATCATCATTATTACCATTATCACATCATCATCATTATCATCATTATTATCATTATGTAATTATTGCCGCCATATATATATTATCATTATTATTGTATATTATTATAAATGGACACGGTATTGTTATTATAATCATTATTATCATCCTTATCATCATTATTATTATCATTATTAACATTATCATCATTATTATCATCATTATTATCATCATTAATATCATCATTATCATCATCATGATCATCACTGTCATCATTATTGCAATTATTATAATTATCATCATTATTATTGTAATTATATATAATTTTTTGGGGAGTAATTATACTCACAGTAGAAATAATTATAGAAAAAACATAATAATAATAATAACAATAATAATAATAATAATAATAATAATAATATAATAATAATAATAATAATAATAATAATAATAATAACAATAACAAAAATCGAGTTTTTATTATAATTTTCAATATTTTCATTATCATTGTAATTATTACAGTAATGATATAGTTTTGCAGTTATACTACTAATAGCAATAATAATAGTAATGACAATGATAATAATAATAACAATAAATAACAATGATAACGATATTATAATTATTATTATTATCAGCATTTTCACTATTATCGTTATTATTGTAATTACTACAGTCATATATATATATATATATATATATATAGTATGATATATATATATATATAATATATATATATATATTTTTTTTTTTTTTTTTTTTTTTTTTTTTTTTTTTTTTTTTTTTTCTTTTTTTTTTTTTTTTTTTTTTTTTTTTTTTCTTTTTTTTCTTCTTCTTTTTTATCATCATCATCAAGGGCTTAACGCCGACGGGGCGCATGGCCGCATCCACCCTTCGCTTCCAGCCACGAGGATCCCTCGAGGCGAGTCTCCAGGCAGGTCCTAGGCCCATCTCTAATTCTCGCGACAGGTCTCGTCGACATGCCCAAGCCATAATCTCCGAGGACGTCCCACAGGTCTCCTCCACCTAGGGTTGTCTCGCAAAGAGACATCCTGATGGGGGGGGGAAAAGCTAGGTGCCCATATAGCCTGAGTTGGCGAGCCCGGATTATGCAGTCCATACAGGTGTTGAAAGTGTTTGTGCAAGGACACAGCTTTTGCCTCACCCCTGAATTAACAGGGAAGAAGTTCGACACACCCCCACTACACTTTACAGCACTTCAGTACCAGTTTAAAGGCTATTAGGCCAATAATCTGCATCGGAATTCCCCTGAGTCTCAGGATCTCCCATAGCGATTCCCGAAGCACCGAGTCATACGCCTTCTTGAGGTTGATGTAGGTTGCAAGCAACTCATGACCAAACTCGCGACGGCATTCCCAATTACTCAAAGCACTAGTTACGTCTATTGTGGACTTGCCAGGAGTAAATCCAGATGCTCCGGTCTCTGATGCCTTAGTAGGTGGTTGCAGATCTATTTCAGAAGAATGTGAGTGAGAACTTTGCCTGGTATGCTGAGCAGTGTAATGCCACGGTAGTTGCTACAATCCCAACGATCCCATTTCCCTTCCAGAGAAGGATGACCACGCCCCTCAACAAGTCAGGGGGAATGCCAGATGGCAGTCAGGACTGTATGCAGGCCCTGAGCCATAGTTTCACCCCCAGCCTTTAGCAGTTCAGCAGGGATATCACATGTGCCTGCAGCTTTCCCACTCTTCAGCTTGGAAATCGCCATCCTAACCTCTGTTAGGGTAGGAGGTTCCTCGCTGATGGGTGGGTTCGGCACAGGTATTGTGACATCGCTTACATCCAAGCTAACTGTTGGAGTGTCTACCTAGTACAACTGCTAAAAACGTTCACGAACCCCAACATGATCTGTGATGATATGTCCATCCGCTAATCGGACTGCAGTCATCTGTGAGGAGATCTTAGAGTTTAGCTTTCTCCAGGTTTGTTAGGCAGGGCGAAGGTCGTTTACCAAGAAATGGCCTTCAACCTCCTCAGCAAGATTCCTGATCAATTGTTCTTGTTCCTTCTCAGCAGTGTCTGAGCCCTACGCACCATGGAGCGACGCAAGACTTGATAGCCATTCAGCTGAGCCATGCACACTTCAGTGGCCTCTAATGTCTCCAGGGAGATGGAATTTTGCCTTACCCTCGGGCGTACGCCAATGGGCTGCTTCGAGTGATATGCACTTATAGAGTTCCCACAGAGCAACTGGGTTCATCTGGTTACTGAGTTCTGTGAATCGGTCAGATACTGCCATGGTGAACCCATGGGCACACTTTTCCCTTAGTCTGTCCAGGTGAAACACCTTAGGGTAGCCACTGGAGGGACGGGGAGTTTTGAAGTGGCCCCGCAAGGTAGCCACAACCAGCTTATGGTCTGTGCCACAGAACTCGGCACTCCGGTAAACTCTGTAGTTCTGGAGGATCCTCCTTTGCGTGCTAACAAGAATGTTGTCGATCTCCTTGGCCAGGCTATGTACCCCTTAGCCACACTGGGGTAATTGGGGGGTCAGGAGAGGTGGGCCTTGCCAGCCCTCCTCCCCCTAGATAACTCATTAGCAACACCAAAAATAAATGGATATGCTGAGGGGAGGGGTACTGTCCCTCCCAACCAGCATGAGAGGGCAGGCTGTGGGTCCCATTGGGGGGCAAATGTTGGGCCCAGCGCAGGATGGGAACGAGTTTTACTTGTCCCACTTGCACCCTGGCAGGTGCCAACCCACCAGGAGAGACTTGTGGGGCAAAGCTCTATGGAATCCCACGGCGGATGGGGGGCCCCACAGTCGGCCAAACCCCCTTTATTTGGGGCAGCATCAGTGGGAGTGGCAGAGGTGGCATGCACCCAGAGTGACCACCCAAGGCTTAAACCTCAGGTGAGATACCAGGTAGGCGCCATGGAACATCTGGTCCTTGCAGCAGGATGAGTGGTTACTAGCTATCAAGGGAATTGGAGCGATTGAGAGTTTGAGGTGCCTGCCCTCTTGGAGGTGAGAAGACCTGGTAGTGACATGATCAGCATAGGTGAGTAAACCTACTATGGTCAGGCTGCAGCAATGGTCATCACCACCAAGGGAGTAGCCATAGCCATATCCAGCCAACTTCAACCCTCGGTAGTAAAGGTAACACCAGTTGATGATTGTATAATGGCATTGAGGCTGAAGCATGCTTTTAACTTCATGTCTCTTGTTGCTGTATATGCTCCTACTGTTGTCTGCAAACTTGATGTGAAAGAGGCATTCTATGCCAACCTCTCATCCGTGGCAGACAGTTGCCCCCGGTGAGATATTTGTATTGTTCTGGGCGACTTCAATCTGGATCCAGCTGTGATTGAGCTGACTCTGAGATGTCTGTTGGCCCCCATGGCTCAGGAGCTGATCTTAGCAACGAGAATAGCCTCCTTTCCAGGACTTTGCTAAGTCCCAGAGAATGAGGATCTTTGGTTCCCGGTATTAGCGCTCCAACCTGCATAGCTGGACATGGATATAGTGATATGGGTACAGCGGTGTATGCCCAGGGGCAAGGCAGAATTCCATCTCCCTGGAGACAATGGAGACTGCTGAAATGTGTCGCATGGCTCGGCTGAATGGCAATCAGGTCTTGCATCGATCTTTGGTGTGTAGGGCTCGGACAAGGAACAGTTCATCAGGAATCTTGCTGAGGAAGTTGAAGGCCATTTCTTCGCCCTGCTTACCAAGCCCTGAGAAAGCTGAACTCTAAGCTCTCCTCACAGATGACTGCAGTCCGCTCAGTGGATGGAATGATATATATGTATATATATGATATATATATATATATATCTATATATATATATATATATATATATATATACATATATATATATACATATAATATATATATATATATATATAATATATATATGATATATATATAACATATTTATATGATTACATATAGGTATACATATATATATATATATAAAAAAATTTTAATTTTTTTTTTATATTTTTTTTTTTTAAATTTTTTAAAATTTATATTTTAAATTTAATTTTTTTTTTAATAAAGGATTTTTTTTTTTTCCCCCCAATAAAAAAATATTTTTTTTTTAACCCCTATATTTTTTTTATATTATAATATATTATTTTTAATTTGGGGGGGAAAAATTTTTGGGGGTTTAAATTTTCCCCCCCCCCCCCCCCCCCCCCCCCCCCCCCCCCCCCAAAAAAAAAAAAAAAAAAAAAAAAAAAAAAAAAAAAAAAAAATATAAATTATTTTATATATATAATATATTTTTAAATTTTTAAATATCAATTTTTTTTTTAAAAATATATTATATATAATACAAATTTTTTGTATGAATATAATAAAAATATTTTTTATATATATAATATTATTTTAAAATTTAATATATTTTTTAATGGTATTTTTTGGGGACATTACATTATAGTATTAATGATAATATTTTATATAAAATATATATGATATCATATAGGTATATATTATATTATATAATATTTTTTATATTACAACATTGGGGTATACAAATTTTATATAGTTATATATATATATATTATTATATGTATATTATTAATATATACATTATAAAAAAAAAATTTTAATATATTTTAAGGGCCGCGGTGGCCAAATTTTTAGAGCGTCGGACTCAAGTGCATGACGGCAACGAGTTCGGGGTTCGGTCCCCCACCGCCGCGTTTTTTTCCCTTGGCAAGGAACTTCACCTCGATTGCCTGCCTACCCGGGGGGGCCCAAGTCACCCCCAATCATGAGGGGTAAATAGAGTGGTGACTGGGAAAAAAAAAAAAAAAAAAAAAAAACACCGGGCGGAAGGCAATGGCAAACCTCCCCTAAATTGCCAAGAAAAATATGGAGCACAATCGTCAAGGCCCGGTGGCCGAAAGGGTTTGAGCGTCGGGCTCAAGACTGTACGACGGCAACTGAGTTCGAGGGTTCGAGTCACCGACCCCGCGTTGTTTTCCCCTTGGGCAAAGGGAAATTTACCCGATTGCCGCCTAGCCACTGGGGGGCCAAGCCGCCCAAATCATTTCTGGGCCCAAGCCCCAATAAATAAGAGAGAAAGTTTCCAAAAAGGAAAAAAAAACTGGGGAAAACGACCCCCCCAAAAGGGATCCCGTGAAAAATAAAAAAGGGATCACGTCCAGGCCCAACTGAAAAATCCTTTTAAAAGATTGTTTTAAAAGTAAATATATTAATATTTATATTAAATTTTTATTAATAAATATATAGAAAAAATATATATATATAATATTATATATTAAAAAATATTTAAATATATATTTTAAAATAGGATAATAAAAGTATTATAAAATATATAAAATTTTTTTAAAAATTATAATAAATTATATATTATATTTTATATTGAATATATATATAAATTTTTTATATTATATATTTATAATATATTGTAATATATATTATATCTATATAATTTTATTTGAATATAATTAATATTTTATTATAATTTTATTATTTTTTGTTAAAATTTAAATAATTTTTTTTTTTTTTTTTTTTTTTTGTGTGGGTGTTTGTTTTTGTTTTGTTTTTTTGTTAAATAACATTATATATTCTAATATAATATATAATATATTTATATACATATATATACAAAATATATTAATATATATTTTTCTAAATAAAAATATATAATAATATATATATAATATATATATTATATTATAATTTATATATATATAAATAATTTAAAATTTTAAAAATTATATAATATTTTTATATTTATTTAATTTATTTTATTTGTATTTATATTTAAAGTTTTTTAATTTTATATTTTTTTTTATTAAAAATAATTTTTAATAATATTATATATAATTTTAAAACTATATTATATATTATTATATTAAATTTTAATTAATTAATAATTTATATTAAACATTATATTCATTTTATTTTATATGTTTTTATCATTTAATATAATCATTTTTAAAATGAGTATTTTAAATTATATATCTTATATATATATATATATATATTTCATAATTTATTGATATAATTATTTATTTTTTAATATATTTTAAATTATATATATTTTTTAATTTAAAAAATTTTTATTATATAAAGTATTTTAATTTTTTATATATATATAAAATATATATATTTTTTATATATTTATATTTTATTTAATTATTACTAAAATAACTTTAATTTTAAAATTTTATTATATTTTATTATATAATTTATAAATACTTGGGGGTGTGGGGTGTGTGTGTGTGTATGGTATTTTGTATATTATATATTTTATATATATATTATATATTTATAAAAAATGATATCACCCCCTTATATAATTATTATTATATATATATTAATATTATATTTTTTACATATATATAAAAATTTATTATTGTATATAGATCATATTATAATTTTTATATATATATTATATATATTTAAAATATATATAAATTATATATACAAATATTATTAATAACAAATATTTTAAATTATAATAACATATATTTAAAAAAAAAAATAAATATAATTTAAAATATATATATTAAAATTTAAAAAAAAAATATTTTATATATAATTTAAAATTTTATATATAAAATTATTATATATTAAAATATATATTAATATAATTAAATAAAATATAATATCAAAAAAATAAAAATAATAAAAACTATTTTATAATATATATTAGTATATTTAAATATTATATGATATAATATGATATATTTAATTAAAAATATTTATTTATATATTTTTATTTTTTTTTTTTTTGTTGTTGTGTTTGTTGTTTGGGGTGTGGTGTGGTGTTATGTTTTTTTTTGGGTTTTTATATTATATATTATTATATATAAAAATATAATTATATACCTTTTAAAATATATATATATATTATAATTTTTAAATTAATTTTTATTATTTATATTAAATTTATTTTTTTTTTATATTTCCTTTATTTATATTTTATTCTTATTTTTTATAATATATATCCTTTAATATTTTTCTATTTTTATTTTTATATTTATATTATTTATATAAATTTAAAAATATCCTTTTTTTTTTTTATAATATTTTTTATATATATTTTTATATTTTTTTGTATATTTTTTTTTTTTTAATTTTTTTTTTATTTTTTTGTTTTTTTTTTTTTTTTTTTTTTTTTTTTTTTTTATTTTTTTTTTTTTTGTTTTTTTTTTTTGTGTTTTTTTTAAAAATTTATTTTATTTTTTTAAATTTTTAAAACTTTTTTCTTTTTCCGGGGGCTGGGGGCCCCCCCACCCTTCAAAAAGAATAAAATAAACTCAATAATTATTGTAAAAGGGCCCCAGACATAAAATAGTTAAAAGAAAAATATTAAATATATTATATTTTTTATATATATATATTTTATATTTAATTCCATACTCCATGTATAAAATTTTTTATTTATTATAAATTTATTTAAAAAATTTGTTTGTTTGTTATATAACCCCTATTTCTATATATATTATTTATCTAAATTTAATAATTTTTTTATATTTTTTTGTTTTTTTTACTTTTTTTTAAAAAATTTTTTTTTAAAAAAAAAAAAAACCCCCCCCCCCAACACCCCCCACCCCCCCCCCCCCAACACCCCCCCCCCCCCCCACCCCCCCCCCCCCCCCCACCAACACCCCCACCCCCCCCCCCCCCCCTCCCCCCCTTTTTTTTTTTTTTCTTATTTATTTTTTTTTACCTTTTTTTTTTCCCGGGTTCGTTGGGCCCCTGGTCCCTTTTTTTTGTGCCCCCTGGTTCTTGGAAGTCGTGGAGGGCCCCAGTTTTTTTTCCAGGGGGGAACCCGGGGTCCTTTTAAATTTATTCTTCCTTTTTCCGGGGTTGGGCCAGCCTACTTTTGGGGGGGCCCCCATTTATAGGGAATGGTGGTTTTTGAAAAGGGAAAAAACTATTAATCAAATTAAATTTTAATTTAATATTAAAATTCCCCCCGGGGGTTAAATATAATACCCAATTTTTTTTTTTTTTTATTCTCTAAATTAAATTCCCATTTTTTTTTTTATTTTTTTTTATATAATATTATATATATTATATGGTGTGTGTTTAAAATATATATTATATATTATATTTTTATTTCTTTGATGAAAACCCTGTTGTGTGTGTGTGGTTTGATTTGTGTGTCTGTGTAATACTAATAAAGTTACATGTGTATTATTTTTTATATATATATTATAATCTATATTATTTATTTTATATTATTATATATATTTTTATTTTATTAATTTGTGGTTGTGTGTGTTGTGTGTGTGTGTGGTTTTTGTGTGTGTGTGTGTGGTGTGTTTTTTGTGTGTGTTTGTGTGGTTGTGTGTTTGTGTGGGGTGTGGGGCGTGTGTGTGTGTGTTGTGGGATGTGTGAGTGTGTGTGTGTGTGGTGGTGTGTGTGTGTGTGTGTGTGGTTGGTGTGTGGTTGTGGTTGTGTGGTGGTTTTGGGGTGCGTGTGAGTGCGTGTGGGGGCGTGTGGTGTGTGGGGTGTAATATATTATTATAATATTATTATATTATATATAAGTTCTGTGGTGTGTGTGTGTGTGTGTGTGTGTTTGGGGGTTGGTGTGGTTTTATGTGTGTGTGTGTGTGTGTGGTTGGTGTGTTGGGGGTGTGGTTGTGTAATGTGTGTGTGTGTGTGTATGCATTAATTAAAATTTATTTTAATTATATTTTATATATATATATATATATAATTTATTTTTTATACATTACAAAACAAATTTATATATCTTTTATTATTTATTTGGTGTGGGTGTGGTGTGTGTGGGGGTGTGTGTTGTGGTTTTTGTTGTGGGGTTTTTGTGTGGTGTGTTGGTGGGGGTGTGTTGTGTGGTTGGTAAGTGTGTGGTTGTGTTTGTGTGTGTGTGTGTTGTGTGTGTATGCCCCTAATTTTTTATATTTATATTTATATTAAATTCTTTTAAAATATATTTACATTCCCTTATCTTATCATTACCTATTTATTTATATTATTTATTTTATTAATATTTACTGTGTGTGTGTGTGGTGTGTGGTGTGTGGGGTGTGGTGTGCTGTGTGTGTGTGTGTGTGTGTGGGGTTGTGTGTGTTTTGTTGTGTTTTTTGGGTGTGTTTTTGTGTGTTTGTTTGGGGTGTGGTGTGTGTGGTGTGTGTGTTTGTGTGTGGGGTGTGTGTGTGTTGTGTGTGGTGGTGCGTGTGAGTGCATGTGATGCGTGTGAGTGTGGTGTGTGGTATGTGTGTTGTGTGTTTTTGTGTGTGTGTGTGTGGGGGTTTTTGTGGTGTGTGGTGTTTGTGTGTTTGTGAATCATTTCTATATACAATGTACATTCATCCACTTTCATATAAAAATTATTATATATATATATTTTAATATATGTGGTGGGTGTGGTGTGGGGGTGGGGGTGTGTGTGTGTGTGTTTTGTGTTTTTGTGTGTGTGTGTGTGTGTGTTTGTGTTGTGGTGTGTGTGTGTGTGTGAGCGTGAGTGTAGTGTGTGTGTGTGGTGTGTGTGTGTGTGTGGTGGGGTGTGTGTGTGGGGGTGTGTGTGTGTCTGTGTATGGTTTGTGGTATGTGTAAGTGTGTGTGTGTGTGTGTGTTTTTATATTCACACACACACACACACACACACATTTAAAACCCATACCACACACATACACAGACACACCCCCCACACCACCCCCCACACACACCCACCCAAAACCACACCACACTCAACTCCCCCTCCCACACCCCACACACCCAACCACCCCACACAAAACCCCACACACAAACCCCCAACACAACACACACACCCACCACCACACACACACAAAATTATATTATATATATATTATATTATATATAATGATGTGTGTAAAATGTACAATTTATATATGAATTATTCACAAACCACAAACACAACACACACACACACACCCACACACACCCACACACACCACACCACATACCACACACCACACTCACCGCACTCACTGCACTCACACACACACACACACACAACACACCCACACACACACACCCCACACCCCACACACACACACCACACACCCACACACACACAGATATATATATTATTATATATTATATAATTTATATATATATGTATATGAAAAATAGATAAAATGTTATGTAATATAATATATATATTTATTTTAAAATTATATATATAAAATATTATATTATAAAATTATGCATACCACACACACACCCACACACCCCAAACACACACACACATTTACCATACCACACACCACACACACACTCAACACACTCACACACCACAAAACCAAACACAACACACCCCAACACAACACAAAACCCAAACACCATCACACATAACCACACACACCACACACCAACAACATATATATATATATAAATATTTTATATTTTATGTTATGTATTATATTAAATTATAAAATAATATAATAATATAATTTATATTTTATATTTTGCATACACACACACACACACACTTACACAACCACACACAACACACCCCCCAAACACAACACACACACACATACAACCCCCACCCAAACACCCACACACACACACACCCCACACCCCCAGATACATATATATTTAAAATATATATATATATAATAATATTAATCACCCACTCACCCCACTCACACCACTCACACGCATCCACCACCCACACCACACACACCCACACCACACAACACCACACACACACACACACCACACACCACACACACTCACCATAACACACACACACACACCACACACAACACACATAATTATAATATATTAATATATATAATATAATATTATATAATATATATATTATATAATATATTTATATAATTATATATATATAAATACCATGTACACATTATTAGTTTTACACAGACCCCCCAATAAAAACCCCCACACACACACATGTATTCTACTAATATATATATTATATATATATATATAATTTTAATAAAATTTTTTATACACAACACATATTATATTATATATATATATATATTATTAATATATATAATATATATATATTATGTACATATATTTATGTATGTACCAAACACACACACCACAAAAAAAACTTTGGGTTATTATATATAAGGCCGCGGTGGCCGAATTTTAAGCGTCGGATTCAAGACTGTGACGACGGCAATCGAATTCGAGGGTTCAAGTCACCGTTTTTTTCCTTTTTGGGCAAAGAACTTCCCTTGATTGCCTACCTAGCCACTGGGTGGCCAACCAGCCAAAATCATGCTGGTCCCAAGCCCGGATAAATAGAGAGAATGATTACCTAAAAGGTACCACCGGCCTCTCCGTGGAAAGGAAATGGGGGGCCCTACCCCGTAAAACACTCCAAAAACATCAATGAAAACTACAATTAAATATCATGCTGTGACCACGGCGGCTCAGACATGAAAACCCACCCTTAAAAGAAAAAGAATTATTATATTAAAATATATATATATAATATATATATATAAATTATATTTATTTAGGGTGTGTGTTTTATGTTGGGGTGGGGTGTGTGTGTGGTGTGTGTGTGTGTGTTGTGTGTGTGTGTGTGTGGTGTGTGGGGTGTGTGTGTGTGTGTGTGTGTGTGGTATGTGTGGGGGTGTGGGTGTGTTGTGTTTTTTGGGGTGTGCATACATACATACATACATACTTATATATATATATATATATATATATATATATATATATATTATATATAATGTCTATATATCATATACAATACAAATATATATATATATAAATTTATTATTATATTTTATATATAATATTATATATTTTATATTATTATATTAAATATACATATACAAATATTATATAAAATATTAATATTATTATATATGTTATAATGAACATATTCATATATATCAAATTTTATATTATATTATATAATAATATTAAAATTAAAATATTTATATATCTTCTTCTTTTAACGGGAGGTCATGTCTAGCCGCCGTGGGCACAGCATGACACTTCATTGTATTTTTATGTTGTGATGCTCTTGGGTGGGGTACGTTGGGGGAGGGTCCCCAGTTCCTTTCCACGGAAAATATATATTATGATATATATATATATATATTAATATATATATATATATATAATATAATATATATATATTAACACACACACACACCACACACACAAACACACACACACCACCACACATATATATATATTATAAAATTATATATATATTTTATATTAAAATATTTTAAAAAAATTTTATAATTATTATATATATATTATTTAAATTTTATATATAATTGTTATAAATTTTATATATTATTATATTATATATTATTTATATATTTTATTTAATATATAATATATATATATTATATATTAAATTTTCTATATATATATTTATAATTATATATATCTAACACACGCACAGACACACCACACCATACAACACACCCCACACACCCCCCAAAAAAAACCATAAACCCTATAATTTAAAATTAATATATATATATAATTTTATTATAATATCATATAATAATATTATCAATCTATATCTAATTTTATATATATATAAATAATCATTATATACTATATATAGACATATAGTATTTATTATTTTATTTATTTGGGATATTATATGTTGTATATATATATATTAATATATATTATATTATTATATATTACATATAATATATAAATTAAAAATTATATTATTATTATTTTTATATATTTTATATATTATATTATTTGTATTATATTTTGTTAAAATTTGATATTTTACATATATAATATTTGTTATATGGATAATTTATGTATATATATATTATATATATTATATATATATATATATTAAAATGGTTAAATTTATTTATATATATATATATTATTTTAAAAAATTATTAATATTAATATTATATTTTATAATATTATATTGGTGGTATATCATATTTATAAAATATTATATTATATCAAAAATTCATATACATATATTTCCCCACCACCACACACCACACACACCATATGTTGTATATAATTTTATATTTTAATATTATATATAAATATATATTTTATATTATATTTTTATATTCCTGTAAATTTTAAAATATATCCCTATTTATATATATTTTATATATATATATTATATAATTTATATATATATATGTCATATATATACCTTATATATCTATATATAAATTATATATAATACATTATTTTATTATATATTAAAAATATATATATCTATAAAAATAAATATTAATATATCATTAAATATATGTATATATATATTATTTAAAAATTTATATATATTGATCATCTATCCTATATTGATTTATATATGATATTAAAATTCATTTATTATATAGAAAAATTTTTATATTTAAATTAATTAATATATATTTAATTATATATATAAATTTTTATTTATATATTATAATATATTTTATAATTATATATTATCTAATTAATTATAAAATATATATATATATATATTATTTTAAAAATATATATATATTATTATTAATTTATATATAATT
>NW_023657891.1:2500-5000 GCF_015228065.2 Penaeus monodon
TTATTTTTTTTGAATGTTTTAGTCATCTATTTGCAGGTTTGTTTCCAGAAATACCGATGGACTGCCAGAGAGAACAATAAAATTCTACCAAGGGGATCTCTGCCATAGGAGTGGAAGAGAAGAGATTGTAAAGGCAATCTAAATAAGTTGGATATCGTAACCCTCATTGACAGACGTCATAATTGGTTCCCAGATAATGACTGCATTTTCATTCATGATGAAGCTCCCTGACACAGCCAAAGTGTTAAAACCCATTTGGATAATTATGGGATTAGAGTGCTTGATTGGCCTAGAAACAATCGAGATTAAATCCTATGAATGTTTATGGAATGGCAATGAAAGACCAAATAACCAAATGGAATGTATTGGGCAAAGCAGAACTCTGAAGGATTGATAGAGGTATGGATAAAAAAAAAAAAAAAAAACTCAAGGCATGTGATTAAGGCTAAGAGTTGGCTACTAATATCATGTCTCTAAATATATACGCAAATAAAATCAGAATTTGATAAGTTATTTTTTTTTTTCAAATTTTGGGAAAAATATTCTACCAACAGCCGATGGTGTCAATAATCATGTCAGTACTGTGTGTGCATGTAAAATATATATATTATAATATATTATATTTTTTTTATATTATAAATAATTATTATATATAATAAATATATAATTTTAAAGTATTATATATATATAAATATTTATATATAATATTTTATTTTATATATATATATATTAAAAATGGTATATATATATTATAATATTATTTATATTATATTTGTGTGGTGTGTGGTTGGTGTGTGTGTGTGGGGGTGTGTGTGTGTGTGTGTGTGTGCAGTATATTTTCTGTATATATTTGTTGTCAATAATCCTGTCAATACTGTGTGAGTGTATATATAATAAATTTATAATATATATAATTATATTATATATATTTTTATATATATATATATATATATATGTTGTGTGTGTGTGTGTGTGTGTGTGGTTGTGTGTTGTGTGTGTTGGGGTGTGTTTTATATATATATATATATATATATATAAAATTTTATATAATATATTTATATATATTATATTAAAATTTATATATATATATATATATATGCATGTTATTTTTCATGCAAATGTATATAATATATATATATATAAAATATTATATATATATATAAAATAATATATATATGTTGTGGTGGTGTGTGTGTGTGTGTGTGTGGGTGTGTGTTGTGGGGTGTGTGGTTTTGGGGTGTGGTGTGTGTGTGGTGTGTGTGTGTGCGTGTGGTGTGTTTTTGGTTTTGTGGTGGGTGTGTGTGGTGTGTGGTGGTTGTGTGTTGCGTGGCGTGTGTGGTTGGGGGTGTGTGTGTGGGTTGTCTATGTGTGGTGTGTGTGTGATTGTTTGTGTTCGTGTGTGCGGTGTATGCATGTGTATAGATAAAAATATGTTGTATACATAATTTTATGTACATATAACATTGTATAATCAGATTATATATTTTATATATTTTATATAAAATATATATATATATGTTGGTTTGTGGGTGTGTGTGTGTTGGGGGTTGTGTGTGGGTGTGTGTGTTGGTGTGGTGTGTGTGTGGGGTGTATTTGCATTTATGTACATATAACATATATATATATATAATTTTTATATATATATAATATATATAAATTAAAAATATATATTAATAATAATTTAATATTATATATATATATTTTTATGCATGTACATATATAAAATGTGTGCGTGTGTGTAATTATACATATGCATATAATAATATATATATATATAATTTTATATAATATATATATTTAATAATATATTATATTTTATTATATATATATAATGTATATTTACTATATAAAAATTTAAATAATATAAATAATTCATAATATATTTATTTTTAATATTTGTGTGGTTTTGTGTTGTGTGTGTGGTGTGTGTTGTGTTTGTGTGTTGGTGTGTGGTGTGTGTGGGGTATGTGCTGTGTGTGTGTGTGTGTGTGTGTGTGTGTGTGTGTGTGTTTTGTGTGTGCTATGTTAAAATATTATATTATTATAATATATAATTTATAATAATAATTATATAATAGAATGATATTATATATGATGTATATAGTTGCTGTGTGGGGTGTGTGTGACATGATGCATACAATATTAAAAAATTTTATAATGTATGCTGGTGAACTTTAACTTAAGTAAACCCGTTTTTTTTCTGTTTGTGTCTAAGTTTCTCTCTCTCTCTCTCCTCTTCCTCTCTCTCTCTCTCTCCTCTCTCTCTCTCTCTCTCTCTCCCTCTCTCTCTCTCTCTCTCTTCCCCCCTTCTCTCTCTCCTCTTTTTCTCTCTCTCCCTTCCTCTCTCTCTCTCCCTCTCTCTCTTTTCCTCTTCTCCCCCCTCTCCCTCTATCCTCTCTCTCTCTCTCTCTCTTTGTCTCTCCCCTTCCTCTACTCTCTCTCTCTCTCCCCCCTCTTTTCTACCCCCGCTCCTTTTTCTCGTGATCTCTCTCTTTGCTCC
>NW_023657891.1:7500-12500 GCF_015228065.2 Penaeus monodon
AATTTTTATATACAGTGTGGTTGGGTGGTACACTTATTAACTCATAAAAAACGTGTGTGTGTGTTTGTGTGTTCTATACTAATATATGCTGTGTTGTGTGTTTGTGGTGTCTATACATATATATAGTCTGTGTGTGTTTTCTTTGTGTGTGTGTGTGTGTTTTTTGGGTTTATGTGTTGTGTGGTGTGAGTGAGGTGTGTGTGTTGTGTTGTGTAGAGGGGTGTATGTATGCGAACTTTTTTTCTCTTTCTTATGTTTTACATTCACTCGTACATTATTAAATTCAGTTTTTTAAATGAATCATTCTCATTTTTTTTTTCTTCACTTTCAAAAATTTTGTAAAATTCGGTCATTTTGTAGACGTAGTATCCCCTTTTAAAAAAACTGTGTTTAAAAGTACTCCGAAAATGTAAGTTTGAAGTCTAATCTGCTTTTCACAGGTCCTCTAGGGATAAGGCGCTTTCGTCTAAGCCTCAAGACTTTATGTAGTAACCTTGAACTTTTTTGGGTATGAAAAGAAACGTATTGTTTTAGTAGATAAAATTATATTATATGAAAAAGGAAAGAAACAAGGAAGAAAAAGGGTTAAAAGGGAAGGAAAAACAAATTTATAAAGTCTCTCGTTTGCTTTAAAAAAAAAACAATTTAAAAAAGATTTAAAAAAACAATAAAAATGTCGGAAATAATAATAATAATGATTGATAAAAAGAAAAAGGAATTATAAAAAGAAAAAAACCCCTAAAAAATAGAAAGAACACATTACCTTGATTAAAAAAAAAAAAACGGGGGAATTGGAAACCCAGCCCGTAATACACCCGGGTTGGCAAATACAGGGATGAGGAGTCCTCAAAACTGACGCCCCGTACGGGTTTACCCGACAACCGCCCCGCCCCCCTTTGCTCCCTCTTTCCGTCTATCTCCCTTCACCCTCATGCTCTCCTGGCCCTCGTGCCCCTCTACCCTCCCCCGCCCTCTCCTGCCGTGCCCTGCCCTACCGTCCCCTGCCCCCCCTGCCCTGCCCCGCCCCCACCCATCCCCCATCAGAAAAAGACCCCCCTAGCATCTCCCAGCTCCCCGTGGTGCCGGGCTTTTAGCGTTTTTATCTCGTGGCTTCGTTTAAAACCGGGGTAGGTGTGTATCAAAAAGGGGGGGGGAGGGGGGCTGCAAATGTAGTCATATTTTAGTAAATTTATGCATAGGGGAAAAAATAGCGTCATAATGTAAGAGTTGTTTTAGTAAAAGTGGTATGTCATGAGAAAAAACAATGAAACATTGGGTTAAAGATATAAAAAGCAATATACTGATAGGGGTAAAGATACAATGTAAAAGCACTAAAAAGGGAAAAAAATAACCATAAAATGTTTATCAGCAACGATCAATGTAATTATTATCTTTATCATTACTAAAAAACACTATTATTTTTAAAACATATCATTTAATTATCATCATTATTTTTTTAATTTTTGTAATTATTAATATCATTATTGTTATTGTTATCATTATTATCTTTATTTTTATGATCATAATTACTATTTTTTAAAAATTATTGTCAATGCTATAAAAAACATTCCCTTTATCAAAATTTTTTTACTTCACCTAATTATCATGATTAAAATTATCAGTTGTATCATAAATTATTTGTTATTATTAGTAGTAGATCAGTTAAAGATTTCATTAGCATTTTTATGTGATATTAACAATTTCTTTAACTATATTATCATCATTCTAGCTATTATTTTTTCTTATTTTTATCATTATCATTTTTATTAATCTTTATTATTATTTTTATTATTATTTTATCATTTATTATTATTATTATTTCATTTTTATTTTATTATTATTATTATTTTTACTAATATCATTATCTTATCTTTGGGGCATTATCATTGTCATTATCATTTTTATCATTATTATTTCTTAGTATAGCAGTAGTGTGTGTAGAAACAATTTTATTTTTTTCATTATTTTTATTTTTTGTTATTATTATTATTATTATTATCATTATCATTATTATTATTATTGTTATTATTATTATTATTTTTATTATCATTTTTATTTTTATTTTTATTCTTTATTATATTATTATTTTTATTATTATCATCATCATCACATCATCATCATCACATCATTATCTTATCATTGTTCTGTTAATGCTATTACTTGTTATTTTTTATCATCACATCAATTAAAATTTTTTACCTCATTATCATTACTGATATTATCATTAGCATTATTGTTATCTTTTTTTTTTATTAGGGTTATTCTAATATTTTTATCATCATATCATTATTATTATTACTTTTTATTATTATTATTTTTATTATTTTAATTTTTATTATTATTGTTTTATTATTTTTATTATTATTCTATCCATCAACATTATTTTTATTATTGTTTTATTATTATTTTTATTATTATTATTATTTTATAAATAATAAAAATTTTTATTATTATAATTTTCATTAATATTATTATTATTATTTTATTTTATTTTATCATTATTATTAGAGTATCATTATCTTATATTACATTATTATCATTATTATTTCTTTATAATAGTTAGTAGTACGTAGTAGGATGTATCAATATTTTATTCTATTATTATTTTTTATATTATATATCTCTCATCAAAATATCATCCATCATAATCATATTATCATCTTACCTCACATCTCATCATCATCATATTATTTCACATTATCATTATCATTGTTGCTCTTAGTGTTATTATCTTTGTTATTATTATCATCCCACATTATATAATTTTTACCTCATTATATTACTGATATTATCATTACTTAAATTTTATCTTTTTACTATTATTATTATCATCTTATCATTATTTTCATTATCATTATTATTATTTTTATTATTTTTTTATTATTATTTTTTATTATTTCTCATTTTTTTATTATATTTTTTTATTATCTTTATTTATTATTATTTTATTACTACTACTAAGCTTTGTTATTATTACTTTTATTTTTTTTTGCAGTTATAAACATCTCTTATTATTATTATTATTATTATTATTTTTTTCATTATTTTTTTATAATCGTTATCATTATTGCTATTATTATTTTCGTTATTATTATTATCACTACTTGTTATTGTTTTCTACATTGTCAACCCCATCTAATTATTATCTTTTTTTTTCTTATCTACTATTATCATCTTTATTATTTTATTATTATTTTATCATCTCATCATCATATCATTTCATTATCATTATCATTTTTAAAAATTTTTCAAAACTTTATTATTTTTCATTTTTGTATTGTTAAAATAGTATTTTTAAAATATCAGCATTATATTTTTAGTAGCAAAGTAGTAGTTGAGCAGTAGTAACAGTATTATTATTATTATTATTATTATCATTATTATCTTATTTTATTTCTTTTTCATCTCATCTTTTTCGTTTTTGGATTGTTATTAGTTTTATCATCGCTTCTTTATGACTATTATTTTTTTTTTATGATTTTTGTTGTCGTTATCATTTTTATTTTTTATCATTATTTTTTTGTTATCCTTGTCGTTTTTTTTGGTTATCACCATTATTATTAATGCCATTTTTTTACTATCATTATTTTTATTACATTATTATTTTTATTATTTTTCTTATTATTATTTGTTATTATTATTATTATTATCTTTTTATTTTATTATTATTAGTTTTATTTTTATTTATTATTATTTAATTTTTTTATTATTTTTATTTATTATTATTATTATCATTATCTCATCATTACCCCATGTCATTACTACTATTTATCTTTCCCATTACTATTATTATTAATATCAACTACATTATATTATCTCCTTTTACTATTTTTTTATCATCATTTTAGATATTATCCATTTCCTTCTTTAAAAATTACTTTTATCAACTATTTGTTCTTATAAATTTCTTTTATTAATTAATATTGTTTTTTATTTTTTTCATCTTTCATTATAAATTAATTATCATTATTTTTTTTATCTCATTTTTCTTTATTATCTTTTTTAGCTTTTGGGATTACTATTAAGTTCCTACTATTACATTATTATTATTGTATTATCTTGTTACATTTTCATTTTTATCATCATTTTTATCATTTTTATTAAAGTTTTTTTGTTAAAATTACAATCAATTATATCATAATTAGTTTTCATCTTTCATCATCATTATATATATTATATAAATATATATATATATAATATATATATATATATATATATATATAAATATTATTGGGTGTTGTGGTGTGGTGTGTGTGTGTGTGTGTGTGTGTGTGGTGGTATTTTGTGTATATATTTATATTATATATATAATTTTATAATATATATATATTTTATAATTTTTAAAATATTAATATACGTATATATAAATATATATATAATATATATTAATATAATATATATATATATTTTATAAAAAATGTAGTATATGTAGAATGGGCTATGTTATTCATTACTATTACTATTATCATCATTATTTTCATTACATTATCATTAACCATTTTATATTACTATTATTATTATTTTATTGTTATTATTTTTATTATTATTATTATTATCATTATTATTATTATTTTATTATTATTTTATTTTCGTCATTATCATCATTATTACTTTTTATAATCATTATCATTTTAATATAAAAATTATCCTTTTTCTTTTTTTATCATCAAATCATTATCATTATTCTATTTTCATATTTTTTTCTATCATTTCTATTACTTATCATTACACTCTTACTATGAGTATTCCTAAAAATTACAATAGTAGTATTCGTAAATTGTAGTATCAATATTATGAGTAATAAAAAAAAGAAAAAGTATTATTGCAAGTAATACTGATAGAAAGGAAATGAAAAAAAATGATTTTAATGAAAATAACAATAAAATAAAAAAAATTATGAATTGAAATTTTATACCTTACTCTAGTTACTACTAATACTACAGATAATAAAAATAAAACAATAATATTATTATTTTTATTATTATTATTTTTTTATTTTT
>NW_023657891.1:20000-25987 GCF_015228065.2 Penaeus monodon
ATGTCCTGATCACCATATTCAGTAAGTCGCTGCATCGCACATCGTAGCCGAGAAGAGAAGACCTCCACCGTAGCGGCGAGCTGGCGTTGAGCCGTATTTTCCCTCCTTGGCAAAGTACGTTCGCCGCCTCGCACTCCTTAAGGAGGTGCACAAAGAGGTTCGATAGCTCGAGGGATCGTTTGTGTCGTTGGGACACCTCCTATAAGACGTCTCCCCCAGAAGTCGGATCTCCCCAGACGATTCGATTAGTAACTTAGATGTTGCCCCGACGACAGATAATGGGGTTTTGGTCGGGAGAACGCATCTGCGATGACGGCTCTTGTTCCTTTGATGCGTTGCACTCTCGGGCCACATGGTTGTAGAAAGGGGGACCACCGCAGAAGTCGTCGGTCGGAATGGTGTCCCGGGAAAGAGGAATGAACGGTTTCTTGAAACTAGGGTCCTAGTACCGGGTTGCTAGCCACAACCCTCTTAGTTGTTGAAAATATTCTTGACACTCCTTGCACCACCTGAAGAAGACCTTTCCCATGGTGAGCGAGTCAACCGCAGCGAAGCCCAGGGCAGAATCGTCTTTTCTACATTAGCCACCTTGGGGCGAACCTGTCCTTGTCAAACCACGTGTCCTATGTACGTCACTGTAACACTACAAAATGTACTTTTGCCTAGTTTAATTGTCAAGTGCAACCTCATGCAGTCTCTGCGGACCAGCCCACCACCTTTCAGGATTCTGAAAGGGTCATATACGTCCAAATAACCATGAGCATTTAAAAGATCTTGCAGTAGATTATTCATTAGTCGCTGGGAATGCAGCGGGACCCTTTCTCATGCCCAAAAGGCATGACTAGATATTGAAAGAGGCCAAAAGAATGCTGATATTTGCTGAGCTTCCTCTGTAAGTCTTATTTGGTAGTAGCCATTTAATAAAACTATTTTTGTAATGAACATAGATTGACCCACAAGTCTATTAATCCATCAATTTGGAATAGGCTAAGAGTCTGGGATTGTCACTGAGTTTACCCGCCTGTAGTCGGTGCATAAACGTATCATACCACCTTCCTTGAGCATTAAGAAACAGGGAGATGCCCATGGAGAATGGCTTGAACATGCCAGGCCAGTCTGTAGGGTGCCTGACGGATAGGAATGTACCAGGTATTAGCTCAATATCGTGTTGCGTTACAGTAAAGGCCGGGAGTATCTGAGAACACCCCTGGATGAGCTTTAATAAAAGTCATCACGTCGTTGCGTTGTGAACAGTTAAGACGTCTGAGAAATAATTGTAACTTATTTCAGCATTTGACATTTTATTCCAAGACTTAAATTCTCTTAATTTCTGCTACTCTCATTACTAATTACTATTACAAGGGAGTCTCGGAAAGCTATGTGCAGGAGCCTTACTTTTGTATGCTTTTGGCAAATTAACGGCGATCTCGAGTGCTGACGATGTAATTTACTTTATTGACTTTTTTATTATTAAGGGCCATGATATTTAACCGATAAAGGAGAACCATGAATGGAGAAAAAGACTATGGCTTTGTCTCCGACACTGAAGTTTCTAATTCTGAAATTCTTATCAAAATGATCTTTCTTTTTTTCTGAGATTTGCATAAATTACTTTTAGCAGCCTGCCGGACCTTACAAAGGTTATTCTTAAGATTTCCCAGGCACAAAGAACTGTGTTCTCTGATTCATTGATGAATTAGTCCTTTTATCCTTAACCAGTTTTAAAGCACCTCTGGGTTTCCCGCCAAAGAACAAATGAACTGGGAGAAACCCAGTGATTCATGAAGAGCTTCTCTGATAGCAAACAACTTAAAAGGCAGACTTTCATCAAATCATTCCTTCTCACCGTTCTCACAGCAATATTTCTGTAGCACTGACTTTACTGTCCGGTGCCATCTTTCAAGCGCATCTTGTGACTCCGGATTATAAGCTTTGGACAAGGTCTACTTGATGCCCAGTTCTTGGAGCACCTTTTCAGAATTCGCTGGTGAAGTTGGTGCCTCGGAATACGAACATACGAATAAGATGTTGGATAATAGTATTAGAAGATATATTCTTAGAGGAAAGGCTTTAGGATACCTAGTTGTAGGATACATGACCGTTAATATATATTGGTTAATATATATTAGTTCCCTTTCTGCTTTTGGTAATGAACCAACATGATTTACAATTATCTTCTGAAAGGGTTCAGGAAGAACCTGAATTGGTTGCAAAGGACAGGGGGAATTATCTTATTCTCCCACCATTTGGTATATGTCGCATGAATTAAGTAATATGATAAAACTTATTTCATTCCTGGGCCCAAAATAAATTTTGCCAAATCTTTTGGTGATACTAAAAAAGCCACTAAAATGCCCATTGGCGATCTCCAAGACAGGTGTCTTAACAGAAACAGGTAACACAAATTTTGGGGTTTTTCAAAACCCAATTGTTTTCTGTTGAGAAAAATAGAGCGGGTCAATTTCCTTCTCAGATACAGTTTTATTACGAACGTTTTTCAAAAAGAACATCATTTTGATGTGGGAATGTTGATATTTTCAGGAGTCATGTGATCAGGAGGAAATTATGACGGTATCAGAAGAGAACGTTGGGGAACTGACAGTTGCTGGGGTTATCCCCCTTAATGGGCCTTGTTTGATTTGAGCCCTTGTCACGTACAAGAAATAAATAAGGCTGATCTAATTCTACATTGGTTGTGTTGTGTAACATAGTGTAATATTTAGTTTTTGTTTAGGCATTACTAAATTCCCAGCCAAGTCCTTTCCTAGCAGATGTGCTGCATCAGGTATAGGTATTTCTGAAACTGAGACACCTACTATTACTGAACCCTTCATTAGATCACTTTTCCAGGTATACCTCAGTTCAGGACTATTAATAGATTCTCTCACCAGTAAAAACACTTTCTGTGTCTGGAAAAGCTTTCAAGCTTTCCTCGCAATTACAGTATCCCTGGTGCATTTTCGTTGGGCAATATTTACTTCTTTGTGTTCGAAATAATTTAAACCATTACTTTTGACCTAAAAGCTTGAAAGAAAACGTCCTGCCCCTCCCGTGTCTCATAAATTTAGATTTTGCCTTTGGGTTTTGGGTTTATATTGGATTTTTCCTAAATCAAAAGTCAGAAAAATTTATTATCACGTGGCCTCTTTAAAATTTTTTACAATAAGGTAATTGCTAACCCCTAGAGCTTCTGCCCCTGTACTGATTCTGCGTTAGCTGTACATGAGGAGGTCATCCCCTTTTTATCTCCCCGGGAAACATCTTTGGAAAGAACTTTCTCTCTTTTTTCTCGAGCACAGTAAATTAATAAAATCATCGAAATTATTTCAGGCGGGTTTAAAACCCTCTTCGAAATGCCCTTTAAATTTTCCCATGCGATTTCCACAAAGTCCCAAATTTAGCTTAGTTAGATTTCTTAAAAACTTGTCCCTTTTCCTTCCATTTTTATCGAATAGATTCATGATCTGGAAACTCTAACCCTTCACAACGTTAAAAGCTTTCCCATAAATTTTGGTTTTGCCCAACCCGATCCTATCTTAGGCCAATCGAAGTGCAAGGCGGGTGGGTTCAAAATTCCCCGAAAAAAAGAAAGGAAAAAGAAAGGAGTCGTTTGGTAAATTTTTATACTACTTCATTTTAAAAAATCGTTTGTTTTAACTGCTGATTTCCATGCATGCGTCTGTCCTTTTTCCTTTTTTGTCACCTTTCCTAATCTGTCCCTTTCTCTGTATGGATTTTTAAAATTAGGGTTGAAATTTTATTTTTTTTAAATTTTAACGGAAATTTTTATTCTTAGCAAAATAAAAATTTCTGTTAGCCTACATGATTAATATTAACTGTGTGTGAGATTTACTTGTATGGGGTATATAAATTTATAAATTTTTTGGTTATATACTTTTATATCTTTTCGGGGATTAGTAGATCAATACTTACGTGGGGTTGGGATTGAACTCATTTAAAATTTAATATAGGTTTGTGTTTAAAGTAAAGTTCCCCTTTAATTTAAAAAAACTATTAATAATGAGGTGAGGGAGATTCTTTCTCCCAAAAAATCTATAATACGTGAAACGACAATATTGCAGATCCCACTTTTGCCGTCTATAACCTCTCTGAGACAGGGAAATAGTCTCCCTTTTTATTTCAGTTTAGAGAAAAGATTATTTCTGTATTTACTATAGAAATTTATAAAAAAAAAATTATAAGCTTCTAACTGGCCCCCGTGTGCCAAAAGCTAGAAGTCTGGTAATTTGCCAAAAAATAACAATGAAATGACAGTTCATAGTTATGATAAATTGCGAGTTTCAGTGAAGAGTCTGTGATCGGGATTTGTGCAAATCGGCTCACGTGACATAACTCAAAAAAACAAGTGCCTGTATTCACAAGGCTTTGTTTTAAAAAAATAAGAAAATTTTTTTCCTGTCCAGGTGCAAAAACACACTACCGTTTTCCGGATGCAAAAAATTGTGTCTTAAATTATCTTAAATTGGGCTAATAGCAGGGTCAAAAAGAATTTAAAAAAGTTAATTTAGAAAGGTGGTGTGAACAAAATTGTAAATGTTGCAAAGAGAAAAGGGGCCCGATCAGGAGGGAAAATGGATATAAAAAAAAAAGTTATCCCAAAAAAATTATTTTCCATAAACAAAATTGAAATTCCCTTTATAGTTCTCAAACCACAATACACATATAACTATAATATATAACTATAAAATTTATATAAAAATATATGCATACACACAAACACACACCACCACACACACATACACACACCACCACCCCAACACACACAACAACCCAACACACACACACAACACACACACACACAACACACACATATATGTATATATAATAAAATTTTATATATATATATATATATTATAAAATATATATATTATATTATATAAACATTATGTAATTAAAATATATATATTTATATATTATATATAATATATATAATTTTATTATATATATATATATATGTGGGGGTTTGTGGTGGTGTGTGTGCTGTCGTGTGTGAAAATATATATATATAATATAAAATTTTTTATTATTATATATATATATTATATATATATATATATATAATATACATATATATATATATATTTTATTTTAATATATATTAAATTATGTCTATAATTTATTATTTAATATTATATTTATATATATATTTAAAATATATTTATTTATATATATAATTATTATTATATATATATTTATTATATATTAAAATATGTCCATTTATACAAAATATATATAAAAACACACACACACACAGGCCGCATATACACACACACAAAGGGGCACACCAACAATATGTATTAAAAATTATATATATATATATATATATATATAATATTATATATAAAATATATTATATTATAAAAATAGATATATATATATATATAATATATATATATAATATATATGTATATATATATGGTTGTGTGTGTGTTTTGTTGTTGTGTGTGGTGTGTGTGTATCTTTGTTTTGTGTAGTGTGTTTCTGTGTTGGGGTTGTGAGGAAATTTTTTATATATATAATATATAATTATATAAATTTTAATATATAATATATATATATATATATATATGTTAATATAAATATGTATATAAAAATTGGGTAATATATTTATATATATATAATAAATATATATATAATTATTATATTATATTACATAATATATATACACACCAAAAACGCACACACAAAACACACCAAACAACAAACCACACACACACACACACCCCCACACAAAACACACCACACACACACACACAACACAACATAATATAATATATATATATATATATATAATTATATATATATATAAATTTATATATTATAAAAATTTTATGTATATATATCATATATATTTTAATATATTATTATTATATTTTTTATTTATTATATAATATATATAATATTATATATATATTTGTGTGTGTGTCTGTGTGTGTGTGGTGTTCCCGTGTGTGTGTGCGTGGTGT
>NW_023657892.1:0-25986 GCF_015228065.2 Penaeus monodon
AAACCATGGTTTTTAAATTTTTAAAAAACCAACGGGTTTTGGGCCCCATTGGGTGGAAATTTTTTCCCAATTTTTAATTCAACCAGTTATTTCGAAAAAAAAAAGGGAAAAACGAAGGAAAAAAGGGATAGAGTTTGACCAAACTTTGCTGTCATTTGACCTACGTATTGTGTTTTCACCCAGGGCCGAGATTTACATTTACTTGGATTCTGTCCCTGAAAAGTACCGTAGGGGCCACCCACTAATCAGAAAATACTCGATCGGTTCATGCCCAGATAAACTCCCAAATACTATTGACTTTTAAAGACTTAAAGAATTCATGTAAAAGAGATTCTTTAAGATATTATAGGGGTTTTAAAACTAACACACCTAAGAAAGGTCTCCAACTCTTTTTATTCCGGGGACAACGGAAGAACAAAGGTCTCGTCTTGGCTGTGATGTTTTTAGCGTTTAGACTGTTCATATTTAGAACATGGGGGACATACCCCTGGATGCACAAAGCGTAATTTTCCCAGAAGAAAAGGTCTAATGAGCTTCCCCTTTGGGGAGCAAATTTTCCACTTGCCACTGAAAGCAGAGTGAGCGAAAAACAAGCCTCAAAGTAGGAAAAATTTTTAGGAAACACCATAATAAAATTTCTGCAGTGCAAGGTTTTAAAATTTGGACAAAAGACCCTCGAAAAAACCCAGCGGAAGTTTCTAAAGCCGAAAAACGCTAGGGGGGGATCTTGTACTTTTGGGGTTTTTTAAGGTCCCCATACACTTCTAGGGCAAAGTGCAAAGTAGGATACTTGCTTAAACCCCCTTTTGGGTTTGAAGGGCAAGTAAACGATAGTGCTTTAGTCTTTAGTAGGCCGATAGGATTAAAACCGCACTCCTGGGATAGAAGGGGTATGACAGGTCCCACGTTGTCCCCCCGCAAAACACTAAAATTTTCCCCATTCCCTTTTAGCCCCCCCACGATGCTTTATGTTAATTTCCCCCATTTGCATTCCAGCTCGCTCCCACCCCCATCCCCCCGCCTGCGCTTTCCTATGAGCAGAAAAAATTATTTAAACTATAAATTTGCTCCTTTTTGTGAAATCCCTTTTTTTATATTCAACTGAAAAAAACAAATGCACCTTACCTGGCGAAGACAACCGGTCATGGTAGGCTTTTCCCTTTTAGCCTCCACGAGCATAGTGTAAATTTTCCTTTTGCACCAGCTCGCTGCCCACTTCCTTTCCCGCTGCCCGCGCTCCTAGAGCAGAATAAATTATTTAAAACATTGTTTGCTCGCATTTTGTGAAATACCTTTTATATTAAACTGAAAAAAAAATGCACTTTTACCGGGTTCGTGTTGGGTTTTGGAAGTAAAAACCGAATTTTGATTTCAAAAACCCCCAAATCCAAAGAAAATTTTCAAATTTTTTTAAAACATTGTATAAAAGAAAGAGAAAAAACTGTTCCTCTTCTCAAAAGTTCTGAAATTTTCCTTATCAACGCCCTTTAGATAAATATAAAAATATTTTTTGACGACAGACAAATCAATGACAGATAACAAAAACATAATAAAAAGCTAAAACCCTTTTGCAACCACAAGGGCTTTATGATGCAACATGGTTGGGGAAAGGCCCCCACAGTGGGTGATGAGAAAAAAAAGTAAGAAAAGAAATTTTTAGAAATTTATTATTCACTTTAGCCCTTTAAGAAGCTCCCCCAAAAAACCCCGGGGGATGAGATGAAAAGATATCAAATTGACGAAGTACAGCGTCGTGAAAAAACACACACACACGGTGTGGTGTGTGTGTGGTGTGTGTGTTATATATATATATTTACAGTGACGAAAAACGACCCGAGAAATTAAAAAAGGTAATCTTGTGTGTGTGGTGTGTGTGTGTGGGTGGTTTTGTCCCATTTACAACGTATGATGGGGTTATCGTGAACGAAAAGGGGGGGGATAGCCTTTGGGTTCGAGAGAGGTTATTCTCCCCCTCTTTCTCTCTCTCTTCTTTCCCCCTCCTCTCTCTTCTCTCTCTCTCTCTCTCTTCTCTCTCTCTCCCCCCCCTGTCGTCCCTGCCCCGTCACGGTGAGACACCCCATATTTACTTTTCCCTTTATAAATGGGATGGGAGGGGGACGAACCCCCGTGTGTCTAAAATTGTAGGTTTTATAATGCGGCCATCGCCTGAATGAGCCCTTATTGTATCATATCAGTCTTTTGCCTCTCTCCTCTCTCTCTCTCTCTCTCTCCTCTCTCTCCCCTCTCCCTCTCTCTCTCTCTCTCCCTCCCCTCCCTCTCTCTCTCTCTCTCTTCTCTCTCTCTCTCTTTCTTATTTTCTGCTTTCTTTATATTGACTTATACTTTAATATATATATATTTTTAAAATTATATATAAATATATAAAATTTTATGATATATGTTTATATATTTATATTTTATACACATACATACATAATACATACATAATCTATATATACGTGTATATATATATATATAAAAGAAACGCACACAATACACACAAACACCCCAACACACACACCAACACACACACACACACACACACACACACACACACACACACACAACACCACACACACACACCACACACATACACACCACACACGTGTAATATACACCACCTTTAGGTGGTATATATATATATATATATATATATAATAATAGATATATATATATAACAATACACACACACACACACACCATACACACACACACACAAAACACACACACACACACACACCACACACACCAAAACCACACACACAAAACACCCATACACACACACCACACACCCCACCCGCACATACACCACACACACACACCACACAGTATTTATGTGTATATATACGTATGTATATGTGTATAATTGTATATATGTATGTATATGTATGTATGTATAAATAAATACACACACACACCACACACACACACACACACATATTTAATATACATATACATATATATATATATATATTTTATATATATATATATATATATATAAAATATACACACAAAAACATATATGGTGTGTGTATGCGCATGGTATGTGAATATGTTTTCCCAACGTGCACTCATGATGTGTGGTGGCTATGCAAGTCTTCCCGTACACATTGCCTCACGCTCGCAATATGAACGACTCTCAAGTAATTGCTGATCGGATGTTAACCTCCAGGAGCGCGGAGGGGGAGGGGGGAGGGGAGGGGAGGGGATCACGGCCAGTGCCCCTGGCCCCGCCCTCGTGCCATGACCTGCGGGTGACCTTCCTTCCCTTCCTCTTGACCCTTCTTGACCTTAACATTTTTTTTTTTTTTTTCAGTGGGAAATTTTACACCGAGTTAATTTCTTCTCTTTTAAAGGGAATAGGAATAGGTCGAAGAGATAACAGATAAAGGTAATCAGCAAAGAGAAACAAAGGGAAAAACACAAGAAGGAGGAAGTGAGAGAAACAAGCAATGAAGGAAGCAAATATCTGAGAGAAAAAAAGTACAAAAAAACGGATGAGGCAAAACAATCCCAAAGGAGAAAATTTTTTAATTGGTCATGCAGTGCTAGGATGTATCAGGAATTCAATTATTTTCCTGTCTAATGACCCTTTTGCATGGATTGAACTTTTGCGATATAAAGAAATAAGATGTTATCGATTGCATAGCACACCGGGCAGAATACTATCAAAATGGCATATCACTAAATATATACTGCAACTATCACCAATTACCAGATACCAATAGTCTATTTTTTGTCAGTAATACCTGTATTTACTTCATCTCTCCTTACACTCTCTCACGCACACCGACCCTCCTCCCGCAATTCCATGTGGCGGAAATTCCCCTGTGCAGACCGGGTGGTGACAAATGGCAGTCACGGTTGTGATATAAGTCACGGACTCTCTGATATCATGTCATTGCCAGACACCTTTGTGGGTCGCCGTTACTCGTCTGATCCATCTGCGCGACATAGCCAGGGTCGTGTACGTAACACAGGCACGCCAAGATTTGCGTTGAGCGGGTGTGTGTGTGTGTGTATGTGTGTGTGTTGTTGTTGTGTGTTGTATGGTGTGTGTGTGTGGTGTGGCCAGCAATCCCTTTCTTCCCACACACACACACAAACCACAACCACCACACACACACACACCACCCCACCAACACCCAACACGCACGCACGCACGACACCACACACACAACCACCGCACACACCACAACACGCACACCCCCATACTACACACACACAAAACACACCCCACACAAAACAACAACACACACACACACATTATATTATATGTTGTAATATAATAATATATAATATTATATATATACATACTACATATAGGTTTTGTGTGTGTTATATAGTACTATACATATATATTACCATTATTTCTATATATATATTTTTAATATTGTGTGTAGTATAGTATATTGTTTTAATACTACACACCACAACATGTACATGTAATAAAATCTATATAAAATATATGTATATGTGTTGTATATATGTATGTAATGTTTATATTATTTAATAGTATGAAATTATATAATGTGTATATATATATATTTATGTATACACGTGTGTGTATATGTACATGTGTTCTATATTTTATATATATATATATAAAATATATAATATATATTATATATATATATATATATATATACTTTATATAAAAATATAATATATAATTATTTTTATATTATTATATATATATATTATATATTATGTATATACTACATACTACAAGACACAAAAATAAAATATATATACATATATATAATATTTTAAATTTAAAATATATATATATATATATATATTTTTATATATATATATATTATAATATTTTCATATATATGTGTATATATATATTAATATATATATATATATAATTTGATATATTTCTAAGGTTCCTTTTTTTAAAACTGGTGAGGTTGTCTCTGCCATCAAGTAGCTGCACAGCCTCTTCAATGCCTATGGAACAGAACTGCGACAAGGGTGCGGGGACTCAAAACTTCAATTTCGAAAAACCGAAACCCCAATGCTCATGGTCTCGTGAGATCCCCTTTGTATTCAATATTGTATTCATAATCACTATCCTTGTTCATGGGAACGTTGGAGTGTATCATGATTACACATATTTTACAAATTCCCCGATCTCACCTTCTGCACTCGGCTGAGCAGCAAACGCGCAAGCGCTCTGGCGTCTGCCCGCTGCCGAGCGGAAAATTTTGCTGGATATTTGTGATTTGTCAGATATAGTTTTGAACAGGATAAGAAAATGAATGTAAATAATTTCGAACTGCAGGCAGTGAAAAAATATTGTCTCTTTTATCTTGCTTACCATTAGGTAGTTATTACCTAATATATATATTTTAATATATATATATATATATATATATATATGTATATATATATATATATATATATATAATATATATACCATACACACATACATACATATCAGTAGTTATTAGAAAAAAATAACGCAAGATACATATGGCCTATACAAGCATACCAACAATAATACCTATAGCTCCTATATGCCTAAAATTTTCGCAACTCCCATCTACATTCCAGCCCCATTCCTCCCCTCCCTCACCCCACCCCCATTCCTATCACCCACCCCCCCACATTCCTCAAGATCACACCCGCACTATGCCCACGGCACGGGGTGGCGGGCGTGGAAAACATCCCTTGTCGCCACCTTAGAAAAAAGGTATTAAAAATATGTCCCGGGGAAAAAAGGAGGAGGGGGAACCTTGAGCTTCTGTTCGAGGAGAGGGGAGGGGAAGGAGAGGGTCATTTACGTTCGCGAATTTTGTACAGTTTTCCTGAATTCCTGTACCGAGTGACGTTACCTGTTATGAATTTCTAGAACCTTTATCCCCTTCCACCCCCATTCCCGTTCCATCTCGACTATTACCAAGCTCTCTCACTCTTTCCTCTACCCTCTCCTCTCTTTTCTCTCTCACCCCACTCCCCTTTCCTTTCTTCTCTCTATCCACTCCTTATTCCCTTCCCTTTCCCTCCCACTCATTTCCCTTCTCTCTCCTCTCTCACCCCCGTCCATTCTGTCTCACACCCTTCTCTTCTCCTCTCTCACTCTTTTTCCATTTTCTCTCTCACAGACTCTTTTCTCTCAAAACCCTTCCCCTCTTTTTCTCATTCTCCTCCTCTCTCCCCTGTTTCACTCACCCCCCTCCCTCTTTCATTTCCTTCCCTTTTTACCCCCCAAATCCCCTTCCCTCTCCTTTTTCGTATCACCTACATCTTCCCCAGTGCCCTTCTCTTTCACTCACTTTTTTCCCAAATTTTGTATATTTATCTATTATTTTATTGGTCTTGTTATAGCTGTCTGTATATCTTTATTCACTGATGATTATAAGCATTTTTTTTTTAGTTATTATTTTAAATGTGTTTATCATTCATAATTTATTTTTATTATATTCTCATTTATGCTTGTATTGTTTTGTTTTGCTTACTTGTTATTGTTATTTCTGCTACATAGGTCCATCAGTTTATTCACTATTCATATTTCTCTCTGTTAGGTTTTAGAAATCTTAAGTCCACTGAAGTTTTTTTAATTTCATTTGTCACTTTCTCGTGGTGATTTTTTTCATGTTCTTTTCCTTTCTTTAGTATTTTCTCTTTCCTTAATCTTTGTTTTGGCGATTTTCATTCCTGCCTTTCGTTTCTTTTTATGATAATAATCAATAACCCAACTTCCGTTTTCATTTTTTCTGTTTCAACTAGCAGGATTTTTTATTTTTATATCTTCAGTTGTATATTCATTCACAGATTAGTTATATTCCCATTGCTTCGTTTGTCGTTGTTTGTTTGTTTTTTTAAATATAAGTGTTACTTCTTAAATAGAATTTTTTTTTTCCCAAAAAACTAGAAGTAAACATTATTCTAATAAGTACCTAATGAAACTGAAAGTAAAAAGTTTACTCTTTTCAATCCCTACCCCTAAAACCTAATGTTTACCTTTCTAATAAATATCATAAAAAACTGAATATCTAAATTGTACTTCCATGCCCTGAATAAAGATGTCTGACTTTATTTATTATTTGTAGTTATACTCATAATTTATCTTTTTTTACAGTATCTTTTTTTTTCTTGATATTTTTGTTCTTGAGATATAGCATGATCCAGGGTAGATGTCTTTAAGGATTAAACTCTTTAGTACTCGAGTATGCATGGCAATTGAGTTCTGCTGCATCTAAGAGGGTCATTATCTTGGTCAAGTATGCATCCAGCATTTCCCTTGACAATTGTTATCGTTTATTTTTTAAAAATTTTTTTCGTCTGCTGCGTTTTTATCGCTGAACTAACGGGGATTTATTTTGATCAGGGGACGTTGGTAAATCATACATTGTGAGTGTGGGGTTGTGTGTGTGTGTGTTGTGTGTGTGTGTGTGTTAATTAGTACGTGTGCGTATTATGTATATCGTGTGTATGTATGTATAAAAGTGTGTGTGCTAGTGCGTGTGCGTATTTATATATATATATATATTATTATATATATAATATTATATATATAAAATGTATATATAAACAAGTCATTCTGAACACTGTTTTATGGAAACTACCATGACTTCTGTTCATCTGAGTGTCCATCAATTTATTGGCACCATACCTATATCTCCGACCAGACTTATTCAGTTTAGTCATTGTTGCTGTTGATTCCTTTATGGGGTTATTATCATTATTATCATTATATTCAATATTGTCAAAAACATCAATATCACTGATATATTATTCAATTTTTTTACACGTATTGCTGTTATCATCTTTCCATCATCCTTATCCTCATCCTCATTATCATTATCATTATCAGTATTATGAGCATCATCGTCATTACAGTCATCACCATGTTTATGATTCTTGTTGTTGTTTATATCATTATCGGGATAATGTTGTCGTTATACCAAAATGGAAAATCATACTAAACAATAATAATGATAATTAATGATAATAATAGCATAGTAGTTGCTAAATAATATAACAATAATGTTAACAATAGTAATACTAATAGTAATGATTATAATAGTATAGTAGTAGTAATATAAAAATAATGTAATAAAAAATAGTAATAATAAGATAATAAAATAGTAATAACAATAATAATAACAATAATGAAAACAAAAGATAAAATAATAATGATAATAAAAATAATGATAATAATGATAATAATAATGATATTCATAAAAAAGTAAAAATTATTATAATAATAAGAAAAAAATATAGGAAAATAACGATAATAAGAAAATGATGAAAATTATGCTAATAATATTGATGATAATAATGATAATGATAATAATAATAATAATGATAGTAATAAAAAAATAAAAATAATAACAATAGTGATAATAATAATTGGTAATAAAAATGATGATAATAATGACAAAAGAATAATGAAAATTATGCTGATAATAATAATGAAAATAATAATAATAATAATAAATTATAGTGGTAATAGTATTTGTAATAATGATGCTATTAATGACCCATGATGATAATAATAATGATAAGGATAATAATATAATTATTATTATTATTGTTATAATTTGATAATAATAATAATATATGACCAAAAAAGATGATATTCTATACAAAGATTGAAATGCGGGACCTTCCAAGCCTGACTCGGGCAATAAATAGACAGATTGGAATTAGGGTCAAACAGATATAAAATTTAATCAGTTATAGTAACGATGCTCGTTTTCTAGATGGGTTTTCGATACACAATTTGGATGAAAATTAGATAGATGCATATTTAAAACATCGTAATTTCTTGAGTATCCCAATGATTTTGAAATATTAATTTACACACTAAAATATACTGTAAAATCAATCAAACCCTATCACGTTTTTCAAGATCTTTGATTACAAAGGCATTACAGATTGGAAACTAGGCAGCCCTCATCTAAGACAGGGTTTTTTGGACAATTGCAAAAGAAATGGAAAATATCTGTGTTAAAACTCTCTCCATGATAAGACTTTTTTTGCTCCGAATGTTTAGTGATAAATAAAGTTGGGCCGATTACTAGCAAAGGAAGTACACAAAGGGAAAGATAATGAAACAAAAAACAAAACAAAAAAAAAAAAAGGAAGAGAGAAAGAAAGAAGAGGGAAAAAGTAAAAAATCCTCCTTTCACCTAACAGTTTTCCAGTTTCCAAATTTTACGAAATTTTCTTTGCCACAGGGTGGGAATTGAAAGAGATAAAGAGATAATAAGAATACAGTTGAGAGCGTGAGTGAGAGAAAACGAATATGCACTCTCATCCCCTCCCTCCCCATCTCCTCACTCTCTCTCTCTTTCCTCCCCCCTTCCGCAACCTCCCCTTTTCTCACCCCCCTCTCTCTCTCTCTCTCTCTCTCCCTTCCTCCTCCCTCCCCCCTTCGCCCTCCATGTTGCTCAGAGCGATAAAATATGACAATAAAACTGTTGTTCGAAGTTTTACTCTGACTTTCAAAATTCCCTTTGATGGCTGGCCTTTAGCACCGTACGATAATGTGCATGTGTCATTCACTCACGCGTATATACACGAAACTATGTACTCATTGGGGTATGTTTGCACCTGTGTATGTGTATGGTTATACATGTGCACATACACACACAACACACACACACAACACACACACACACACCCCACACAACAAAATAATTATATATATATATATATATATAAAATATTTTATAAAATATATAATATGTATATTGTTACGGCTGGTATGTCACTAAGAGAATCAGGGGAAAAACCACCCCCGCTGAACTCGAATTCTCCTAATGCGGAAGCCAAAATCACAGAAAAGAAAAATGGTCTAATATGAATGGCTAAATACTAACAAATCCCCTTGTGTTAATGTACTACTAGTGATTGTCAATTTCTTCTTGTTCATTCATTGATGTTATTCATTCTTCATTCTTTATTACGATGCTCATTAAAGTCAACTTTTATCATAAATTTTAATTCATTCATTTAACATGTCTCCAGTAATGTATTTTCATCATTCATAATTGTATTGTAATCGTTTTTTATAATAACCTGTATTTTCAAAATCCTCTTTAATTATCAGTCATTAATCATCTTCATTATAATTAGTATTTGACAAAAGAACTTTGGAAAAATACGTAAACTCATTTAATATTCACAATATATTTATTTTCTTCCGTCACCCAAAAAAGAACACAAAAGAAAAAATCCTACCTATGCAATACATTACTAAGTATAACATATCGCCCTCATAACAGGAAAAAAAATAATTACAAAAAAAAAAAAAAACGTCAAAAACAGCAAATGGCAGAGAGGTCTAGCCCAGGCCGATAGCAATGAGGAGTGAATTCCTCTGGATTTAAAAGCAGTAAGCAAGACGGTGGGGGGGGGGGACGACGAACACTACTGCGGGAAAACTGCCTAGATACGGTACCCAACCCCGTTTTTTGAATTAGCCCTATAAGTAATCGATTAAGTATTATTGGATTTTTAACGTACTTTGATAATACATATGATATATATATATATATTATATATATATAATATATATATATATATATTTAGATATATATATATATATATATACATATATAAATATAAAAATATATAAATATATATATATAATAAATAAATATATATACATATGCATATATTAATATATATTATATATGTATATACCCCCACACACACCACACACACACACACACACACACAACACACACAATATATATATATATATATATATATATATATATATATATATTATATTTTGTGTGTGTGTGTGGTGTGTGTGTACACGCACACACACACACACACAACACACACGTGTTTACATATGTGTGTATGTATATATAATAATTATATAAATATATATAAATTTTACACACATCGTGCATATATATTTTATACTTACACACACCACAAAACACACACAAACACACACACACCCCACACAACACACACACCCCACACACAACATCACACAAACAAAAACGAGCACACACACCACAACACACACACACAAACAAACAACCCAACACACACAACACAAAACACCCACAAACACAAAACGAGCACAACACACACATAAAAATATTTTTTTTGTTAATTTTTTATATATGTATTGTGGGGTTTTTGGGTGTGTGGGGGGGGGGGGATACAACACCATAATTGGGGGTGATATATAAATATTATATATATATATATTTTTAATATAAATATATATATAAATAAAAATAAAAAATGAACACAAACACAAAACACCCCACAAAACCCCCACACCAAAAACACACCCACACACACACACACCCACACACACCCCCAAAAACACACACACACACACCCCACACACACACCCAAAATTTAAATATTTTTATATATATATAAAATTAAAAATATAATATAAAAATTAAAAAATTTCAAAATTTTATTATAATAAAATAAAATTTTATATATAAAAAAATTGTATACTTTTGTTACATATATATGAAAATATATATCATAATAATATATATATATATATATATATATATATATATAGTATAAAAAAAAAAAAGAGAATAACGATAAAAAGAGTTAAAGACCCAAAGGTTTTCACGTTCAATTTCTGGCACCCTTTTTCCGAGAACCGTGCTTGCCCAAACCCAGTTGCGGCCGCCCCCCCCTTTACCAAAAAAGACCGATAAACGTTACGTTTTTATGCCAAAAGGTTCTTTTAAGCGGGGTTTACTTTTGATTTTTAAATGTAAAATTTATTTTTATGTTTATTTTTTTTCCCTTTTTGTGAAATTTTAATTTTATTATTTTAAATTTAAAAATTTTTAAAAAACATTTTTTAAAATATAAATTATATAATATTATAAGATATATAATAAAAACACACACACAACACACACACAAAAATGTTTGCAAACAAAAATCAAACAGAAATAAAAATTTTGACATTTAAAATCAACATATATAAAATTTTATAAAATAAAATATATATAATATATATTAATATATATATAATATATAAAAGGGGCTTTTCTTCCCTAGTACATATGCTGCCCGAACTGCCTTGTAATCATCAAAGGCTAGGGAGTCACCCTATAAAAAACAACTGCTCCTTTATCGGTCCGGCATAGTAAAAGCTATGGGAGTTTCACCCAAACCCCAAACAACCACTGTTTTGTGGCATCAAAAGATGAAAAGCTTGGGGAGTCAACCCTAAGGAAATTTGGACCAAGCCCCTCAGGCGTTTGGGGCGTTGCGACTCGTTCGGGCAACTCCCCCCCGCTGTGCCAAACCGTATGGGTTTTATGCCGTCCTTTGGAACCATCAATGCTTGGGGGAGGGCGCTAATCCCCTGTGCAAAGCGTGCTCCTCCATACTTCGCCCAGGCATTGACCTACCTATACGGGGTGAATAAGAAAAAATGCTATTTGTCGACATCGATGATGGGGGCCCTTTCGAAACACACACAAAAGTGTGTGTGTGTGGGGGTTAGTGTGCTTGTGGCATTTTTAATTTTTATATTTTTTATTTTAAATTAATATTTTTTTTTTTTTTTTTAAAAACATCCACACACAGACACACACACACACAACACCACAATATTATATTTGTGTTTTTATTTTTAAATATCATATACATTTTTTAAAAAAATATACATATTGTTTTTGTTACGCCGCCCGCCTCGTCTCTCTACAAAACACAAGGGGCAGGCAGAAGTGGATTCAAGGGTCATAACACTGAACAGCTCCAAGAGGAAAAGGGCCCACAGCGCCCCAGAACACCACAAAGGGAAAAAACGCCAAGTGGCGGGGCAGGGCACAAAATAAAACAAAAGAAGTCTTTCCTTATTTACACAATTATTTACCCGTACATTTTTTCTATGGGCACAATACAGGGGGAAACCAGCTGTCACAGCAAACAGTTTATAACGGGGAAACACAAAAGTATATAGGTACAAGGGCTAACGGGTCTTCACAGGGACAGCACCCAACTCCTCGTTCCTCCGTCTTCCTCGCAGCATCTCATTTTTTGCCCGGGTCTTCCTTTTATTTTAACACATTTTCGCACAGAGAAAAAGACCACTGGGGGGCACTATCCCCCCTATAAAGCAGAACCCTTTGCTTGCCTCCCAAAAACGAAACAAAATCGAAAATTTACAAAAAATTTACTCAGGAACAAAAAAAAAAAGAAACCCGTAATTGTAAATTTCTCAAAAAAACAAAAATCTTTATCCAGTGCACTTTCTTCGCTCTCGGGGGGGCCCTCTGGAGGAGGGGTGGGGCGGAGATTGGCAGTGGCACCCGGGGGGATCTCCTGCCCCAAGCCCGGGGTCATGGTCACCTTTGAAGTCTTTGCTCCCCCCTCACCGTCCAAATGCTGTCTCATCTCGGTCAGCGCTGCCACGTCCTCATCCCCGATGGGGAAGTCATTTCTTTTTCACCAGGGCCCCCAGGGGGACTTCCGGGCCCAGGGTACGCCACACCCGGTGGCCAAGTTGGGGAAGTCGCACCGCCCCACATAAAACCAACCCTCGCCCCCGAGACTTTTTGGGCCCCCACTTTTCAAAAGGCCCAGCTTTGCACCATCCCCTTCAGGTCTTATTGGAGAGGTAGCTACCAACATTTTAAAAACCCCCCCCTGGCCCAAAAAGGCTCCCCCCAACCCGCTACGCATCAGCCAGCTGCAGGTTTGGAGGGGCTCCACGGGGCCCTCCTACCCCACGCAACACCGGGACATCGACCGGTTTAGACTCTGCCGGGGGCAAGGTGCAGTCGTCACCCTAACTACCTTGCACAACCACCTCGGGAAAGAAAGGGACATCTTCCCCATGCCCCCTCCCCAGTTCGTCCCAAAGGGCGACACCGCCTTTCTCTGCGTCAGGATCAAGGCCCAGCAAGCTGCTCTCCAGATCGGCCCCATACACCGGGAGCCGTTGCCCGTGCTGCCCAAGCCAATACAGCCTCCAGGCCCTTTAGCTGCACACAATGCCCGTGACACCACACAGCCCTTTTGGGTTTTCTGGGGCCCCTAGTGGCCAACAATCAGCCCCACTAGGGTTTCTCGCCCGGTGTCCACGCAGGCGGCATGGTTCCATCTCGAGCCCCCACCTGATTTGTGCTGGTTGAATCACACCCAATTTTTGGGGGGGGAACGAGGACGGGTGGGTTTTGGCCCCCTTCTCCAGCCTGTTGATTTTCCGCCTGTACCACTTACTTAGCCCAGGCATGCACTGGTGGTGACCATACCTGCCCAGTCCTTGCAGCACTGCTGAAGGGTCAGAATCCGTCCCTTTAGAGGACGTTTTCTCCCCCTCCCCCCGACACCGACTACGTCTTTCCCTTTGGTACCGCACCCCAAAAAAGCCTTGAAAAGTGCCGGGGTCACCTTCCTCAAAGTTACCTTTCCACTTTAGCTTTCGGCCCCCCGATCATGGGGGGCTGGGAGCGGCCCAGGCCCCTGGTTGCTTCAGGAAGCCCCTTTAACTCAAGGGGCCTCGCCAGGCCCCCTGCGGCCTAGGTGTGCCTTTGATGTAATTTGCAGCTGTGGCCTGCAAAAGGGCAACAAAGAAATCGCGGCCAGGACCCCGTCATTCTTTTTGCGTGCAGGGTAGACCTCCTACACCTCCACATCCTGCCCAGTGGGGCAGGTCTCCCCCGCTCACGGAGTCCGCTTTTTCAAGCGGGCCCCCATTTACCCGGTGGTGGTGGTGCCCGAAACGGCGTTTCAAAGCCCCGCCCGCTGGTTAAGAGGGTGATGGGATGGGGGCGATGCCCCCAAACTTTCCCCCGCGGGGGCCCCCTTTGCGCTGTTTCAGCTGCAGGCTTTCTTTTTGGCTCCAGCCCTGGGCAATGCCCCTTTAAATTGGGTCATAGCCCCCCCGGCCCCCTTTCCCCTCGTACTCACTGCTTACGCTTCAAGATGTCGGAGGCCCAGGGGGCCCGGGGGGGAGAACGCGTGCCCTGAAAATAACACGCCGGGGGGGGAGGGAGGAAAGGCGGGTTGACCCGGGGCCGAGTTTGCCGCCATCTTACCCAAAGGGGGCGGTTTGATGGGGCCCCCCTTTGCAGCGACCACGGCTCCCCAAAGAAGTGCGAGGCCCCCGGGGGTTTTCCCGCCCCGGCCCAGGCAGACCCCAGTAATTGACCCTCTGGCCTGTTGCCAGAAACTGTCTCCTTCTTGCTTTCAACGTTTCTACCCCGTGACGCCGCCCTTTTTCCCTCGGCCCCGAACCCGCCCCTTTAGAGTCGCACCTCCCCCATCATTTTAAATTTTACGCTTTGCGGTTTTTCGGTGTACTCCTGATTTTTCCCTCTTCCAGAGCAAGATTGCTTGTAGCACCTCAACAAGTTGGGAGAAATGCCCCTGCCTTTTGCCCCGATTGACGAGATGGGGGCGCCTGTCGTGTGCCCTCGTGCCTGCCCTTTGCCCCTTTTTGGGCCCTTTTCCCCCCTATACCGGCCAGCAGGGGTCAGGCCATCTGGGTGGCTTTACCTCATCGGCCTGCCCCCATCATAGCCTCCTTTTCCCCCATGGCTGCCCCCATCTTGGACGACATGATAAATCGGGCGTTCCCCTGATCAATACCAAAAACCACTTTGACACCCTTTGTTACCCACCGTGTCCTTGCCCCCAAAAAAGGGGAGGCGGGAGGCGGGGTGCTATTCCAGGGGCGTAACACTGAACAGCTCCCGAGGCACCAAGACCACGGTCCCAAAACCACGAGGGGGAAAAGCCAAGTGGGGAGGCAGGCAGAAATAAAAACAAAAATACAGTCTTTCCCTTTTTTACACAAATTATTTCCCGTACATTTTTTATACACAATACAGGGGGGAAAACCAGCATGCACACTCACTAACAGTTTTAAAAAGGGCAACACAAAATAATCAGTCACAAAAGGGGATACGAGGGCTTCAAGGGGAAACACCAAATCCGTCTCTCTTGGTTGTTCCTCCCCTCCTCCCCTCGCAGCCAGTTGCATCATGTTTTTTCCCCGGTCATCCTTTCATTAAAACCCCCATTTTTTCCAGGGTCATCCTTTTTTATGTAACACATGTTTCGCACAGAGGACCAAAAACCCATGGTGTAGCATATATATATAATATATTTATTATATTTTAAATTAAATATATAATAAAGGATTATATATAGAATATATATAAACTATGGTATAAAAAAAAAAATATGGTATTTTTAAAAAATATATTTGTAGTTATATATAAATTTTAAAGATATAAATAATTTTATATATATATATTGTGTGTGTTTGGGGGTGTGTGGGGTTTTGTGTGTGTGTGTGTTTGTTGTTATTTAAATAATATTTATATATATTTTATATATATATTATATTATTATAATATATTATTATTATGTTTAGAATTAATTGTATATTAAAATTTACCACAGGTTTGGGTACATGTTGTGTTTGGGTTTTTTATTTTCATCTATTTATCTAATTTTTTATCTTGTTTTTAAAATGGGGATTTTTAACTAATATCTTCTCTCTATCTATCTTTATATATATTGATATGTAAAATCTGTGTATATATATATATATATATATATATATAGAGAGAGAGAGAGAGAGAGAGAGAGAGAGAGATAGATAGACAGATAAGTAGATGTACCTATACTCATACACATATATATTTCTGTGTGTTTTTTCGTCTATGGGTGGGTTCGCGCATGTCTGCATGTAAGATGTGTCAACGCTATTTTCAGTAAAGGAACTAAAACGTTCTACCAGGTCCTCGGCCACTTCCGCTGACATGTTGTGTCCGCTTCTGTACGTGCATTACGTGACTGGCCACGGAACTGGTCTCACTCGTGGGAGGTGGAGAGCTGAATAAAAGGAAATTAATATTATCTATCTATCCATCAATCTATGTTTATATATATATATATATATATATATATAAAATATTATATTTTAAAATATATATATGTGTGTGGGTGGTGTGTGTGTGTGGTGTGTTTGTGGAAGGGTGTATTCATTTATTTATATATATATATATATATATATATATATATATATATATATATATATACATATATACATATATATATATGTATATATTTATTTATTTATATATGCATGTGTGTGTGTATGTATGTATGTGTGTATATGTATATGTATAGATATTTCTATGTATATGTATACATTTAACTAAACATCCCAAGCTATCTTTATGTATATAATATATATAAAATATATATAAAATATATATATATATTTTAAAATAATATATATTATATAAAATATAATATATATTATATATATATACATATGCGTGTTATCATATATAAATGGAATATATATATATATATAGTATATATATATATAAAAATATATAGTATAATATATATATATATATATATATATAATATATATATATATATAATATATATATATATATGTGTGTGTGTGTGTGCGTGTGTGCGTGCGTGTTTTTGTGTGTATGGTATGTTTGTGGTGTGGGGTATGTGTGTATGCGTATGTATGTATGTGTGCGTGTGCGCGTGTGTGTGTGTATGTGTATGTGTGCGTCTATATATGATATAATAAAAATATATATATAATATATATAATAATATATAATTTTAAGTATATTTTAAAATATATAATATTCGATTATGCAATAAAAGTTGAGAAATATAGGAGCATTTCTCCCAGAGTCAAAAAGGCACAAAGAAAGGGCTGAAACAAAATAAATTGCTTTCTATAGGCCTACAGATATAATTCGTAGGGCTTCCGCGCCGATTAATTTCCCCCCCCCTCTCCGCCCCACGTTCTGGGAAACGTTAGAACGATTTTGAGGCAATCACTGTCTCAAGAGCGGTCTCGCTTTCTCCGTTCCGTACCGAACGTACACCCGTGCTACATGTACTCCCTGACACCACACTCACCATATTTACAACTTACTACACTGACCACATTCACCACACTCATCAAATTCACCACACTCATCATATTCACCACACTCATCATATTCACCACACTCACCTCACACATCACACTTACCACATCCACCACTCTCCTCTCATCCACCACACTCACCACACACACCACACTCTCTACTCATACCACACCCTTTTCATCCAGTTTTCTCCTCGACCATGCTCTCGCTGACGCCCACGCCCTCGCCCGCCCTGCATGACTCCACAGACCGAGGCGGAACTGGGACAAGTTTAATCGTTATGAAATAGTAAATAGTATGTAGTGATAGACAGAAGAGAGAGAGAGAGAGAGCGAATGGTAGCTCAACAGAAAAAAAGTATAATTTCCAGAGGCCTAATAAAGTAATTACGGAATTCAATAACAAGTAAAATTGAGAACGGAGTAATAAAATAATTTTCAGGATTACCAAATTACTATTTTGAAAGAAGAGAAGGACGCAAAAAGTCTAAATTGTTTGTGATTTAGAAAAACGAAAATGTAATGTTATAAGGCAGTGGTGCCAGGAGTTCGCATTATTACCAAACACGTAATAATATTCTCTTATATTTTTTATCATTTCCTCAAATAATATGTTATAAAACGAAAAAAAACAGGGTATTACGAAAACTCTTTTCTTTTGTTCTTTATTTTTAGAGTTAATATATATATATATATAAATTTTTTCGTATAATAATCTGAAATGATTTTCCACAGTTGAACCTCGTAACCTAACAAGCTCCATGCGTTTAATGACACTAATTATGTTCTTAAGATAATTTGTCGACCTGAGTCAACCTTTGGAAATTTGACGCGAAAATAACGGAAAATCACAAGAGTATTAGCAGCGGGGTAGTATTCATTGTTTTATTTTTCATCAAAGGAATGATAATTGTTTGGTGATTTATAGTGAAATTCGAAATCCCTTTTCGTAGTATGAGCACAGATCGTTTTGATTATTCACCGATTTAGTTTTAATCATTTTTATATCTTTTAGATTAGGTTGTCAGAGTAATTTCCTCGCATTTATAATCATCCTATTTTTTATCTAGTTTTTTTTTCTCCCCTCCATTGCATCTTGTTCTTCTACTTCGTTATTTTCGTCGTCTTTTTCTTCATTTTTAATTCATTTTATATTTGTTCTTTCTCCATTGCCGTCTTATATTTCTTGCTCTTCTACTTGCTGTCGTCAAATTCACACCTTGTTTTGCCTTCCTCTACACCATATATTTCTCTGTAGTCTTTTCTGCGCTGTAGAAGGTCTGCAGCTTTATGGCAAAGTTGAGAATTTTGATATAATTATCTGCCAAAAGAGAACAAATGGCCCTGGTAAAGAAATAAAGACAAAAATGACAACGAAACAAAGGGTAGGATTCAACTAAAAAAGGTAATGTGACAACGCCCTTTTCCCCTACTTTCCCCTTTTCTCTACCCTTTTCCCTTTTCCCTTCTCGGCCTCTCCCTCCCCTTTCCTTCATTCTCTCTCCTTCCTCAGTCCCTCTTTTCCTCCCCTTTCACATGTCTCTTCCCCCTTCCCCTCCCCGGCCCCCCCCTCCTGTTTCCCTCCTCATTCTTTTTCCTCCGTCAGTCCCTCTTCCCTCCCCTTGCTTCACTTTCTTCTTTTTCTTCCTCTGTCCTCCCCTCCTCTCCTCCGTCGCTAACCTGAGCCCCGCCTTTCCTCCCTCTTCTTCCCCTCCTCTTACATGAAAAAAGGAAAGGGATTTATACGTGACTAAGGGAAGTATGCCATTCCCATCACTTTAGGGTCCGCCTCTTCCTCTCTATCTCCCTTTTCCCTTTTACATTTTTTTTTTCTTTTCCACTTCTGTTCTTCTCTTCTTATATTTTTTCTTTTCGATTTAAATTTAAACCCTTTTGCCTTGTCTTCGATTTTCTTCACTTTTTTTTCAGTCTCTTGATTTCATTTCTTTTCGAGTGTCTTACTTATCGATTTCTTCGTTCTTCTCTGTTTTACATTTTTCTCTTCTCCATTCTCATAGATTTTGCTCGTTTCGATTTTTTTTTTACCTTTCTTCTTTTCGTTCTCCTTTGTTTTTGTTTGCCTGTTTCCCTTCTTCTCAAAACCCTCTCTATTTTATTTCTTCTTCTTTTTCGATTTTTTAAAAAAAAGATATCCTTTTTTTTCTCTTCCATGTCTTCTTTGCTTTTTCTCCGTCTCTCTCATTAGGCTTTTTTATTTTCACATCTTTTCGATTACTTTTTTTTTCTTTTTTTTCCCACCTCTTCCTCTTTCTACTACGTCATGCTTCCTTTTCTGTACCTTTTTTTTCTTATATTCTCTTTTTTTATCAAATTTGTTTCATCCTTCAACTTCCCATGTTAATCATCCTGACTCTCTCCCCTCCTTTCTTTCCCAATCACTCCTTTTCTTCTTCCCTCTCCTTCTCCTTTTCCTTCACCCTCTTTCTCTCTACTTTCCCTTCTTTTTTCTCTACTTTCTCTTATTTCTTTTTCCTCCCATTCGTCCTCTCATCCCCTATTTTTCCTCTTCTTCGTTCTCCATCTTTTCCCCCCCCACCCACCCACTCCAACCTCCCTTTGTTTCCCCCCCATCCCCATCCTACTCCTACCCCATCCCCTTCTTCTTCAACCCCATCACCCTTTTCCCTCGCCCCCCCCCTTCTCTCCGTGACTGAGAGGTTGGGATCGGGGAAAGTGGCGCAGGACTACTTTTGGGAGTCTGTAATTGCTCGATTCGACAATCAAACCCCCCCCCCCCCCTTTCTCCACGGGCCAACCCCTGTACCCCCCCCTTCCCCTCCCCTTCAAAAGCTTTAATCCACCCCCCCAAGCCCGGGAAATCTCCCCACCCCCACACCACCACATACTTATTCTTCCTACTACCTGTTTCCCAAACAGCCCCGGGGGGTATGGCGAGGGGTGGGGCATGGGGGAGGAGGGTGTGGGGAGAGAAGAGTTGGTCTCTCGAAATCTCTCCGTCGTTGAGAAAGGGATGATTTGTTCTACTTTCTTTTAACTTTTTTTCAGACTTTTTTCTATCTCCCATGGGTTTCCTGCGACTCTACAGCCTCTTGGATTAGGATTTCTCTTCGTTTGAGTGTTTAATTATCATTATTTTTTTTTTCATTTTAGGATTCATCTTTTTCGGGATATGTTTAAAAGTCCATTGGTCTTGCCTTTGTTCCCCTTTCCTCTTTTTACGTTTTTTTTTTCCCTTTTTCCCTCCTTTTCCCCTCATCTCCTTTCCTCCTTATTTTTATTCTTATTTCCATTTTTATTCTTATCCTTATTTTTCATCCTTATTACTATCCTTACTTAAATTCTAACTCTCATTCCCATTTTTGTTTCTTTTATTTTGGAAATCTCGCCTGGGTGAAAATGTGGGAGTTTTTTTTATACTGCACTCGGGGGGGGGGGGGTCTCGCTGATTACATGTGCCTTCAGTATATTTCTTATTTATGAGCGTTGGTCATATCAGCAATCGAAATACGATTTCTTTTATTCTATTTTCGATTATTTAATGTTTATTATTATTATCGCTGTTGTAAAAGTAGTAGAAGGATTGGTAGGTGAAGTAAAAAAAGTATGGTAGAAGTAGTAGTAGAAATATCATTGTCATTATTTGTCATCATCATTTTTTGTTCTTGTTGTTTTCTCATTATTGTTATTATCACATTGGTATTTGTTATTTAAATTATCATATTATTATTTATACTATTATTATTTTTATTTTTTTGTTGTTATTGTTATTGCTATTGTTAATAATAATAATAAATGATTTTTTATTATTATTGATTTTATTATTATTATTATTTTATTTTTTTATTATTATTTCATTGTCAATTATTACTATTATGGTATTGATATTATTATTATTTTTTATGTTTCAACAATTATATTATTATATTAATTATTACAACTATTTGTATTATCGTTTTATCCTCATCCTCATCATTATCCTTTTACGTCTATTGCTCTTTTTCATCTTCATCATATCATTATTACTATTATTGTAATAATTATTATTATTGTTAACATTATTGTAATTATTATTATTATTATTATTATTATTATTATTGTCATTATTATTATTATTATCATTATTATTATTATTATTATTATTAAAGTTGTTATTATTTTCATAATCATTATTATTGGTATTATTTTATTATTATTATTATCATCATCATCATCATCATCATCATCATCATCATCATCATCATCATCATCATCATCATCATCATCATCATCATCATCGTCATCATCATCATTATCATCATTACTATTATCATAATAATAATGATAATAAAAATAATAATAATGATAATAAGTATAATTATCTTTATTATGGATATTGTCATTATAATATATTAATAATATAACAATAACGTTACGCTTACATTTTACGTGTGAAATCATTTCCAAATCTTTTTATTAAAAAATGTAGCCATAGTTGACATCATAGATATTAAAGTGACACACAAACACACACAAAAGACACGCGCGCGCGCGCAATTACGAATCTATGAGAACCTTATTCTAACTACTATGATACTATGCTTGTTGTTATTATTTCTATTAACTTATTTTTTATTGCTGTTATTATTATTATTATTATTATCATCACTAGAATTATTGTTTCTTCAAGGCATGCACACTGCACTGAAGTTGCCATGTTATGCACATCTATTATATACACGACCAGCCGAGGAGGTAGGAGGGATACAGGAAAGAAAAGGGGAAGAGGAAGAAAGGGAGTGGAAGGGGAAAACAAAGGGGCTTAAAGAGAAAAACGGAAATAAAAGGGAAAAGAAAATAAGGGATATTTAGAAAAGGAAAAGAGGAAGGATGAAGGGAAAGGGAGATAGAAGGAAGAACAGGCTCAGAAGAAAAAGAGAAGCGGGAGAAAAAGGGAAGATTTTTATTATTATTATTATTGCTGTTATTGTTGTTTGTTTATCCCTACCATGATCATTATCCCCTGTGTTTATCCTCTTTAGTTTTTAACATTTTTGTTTATATTATCATTGTCCCTTTTTGCTATCAGTATTTTTTGTCGTCACTATTATCCATATTACCATCAATAATCAAATATATCATCATTATTAGCATCGCTATTATTACTATATTCTTTGTAGAGGAAGGATCAGGAGAAGGAGAAAATAAGAAACTCAAGAAGCCGGACGAGGAGGGGCAAGATGATGATGAGGAGGAGGGGAGGGAGGAGGAGAAAGAGGAAGGGAGGAGGAGGAAGAGGAGAGGGAGGCAAGAGGAGGAGAAGGAAGGGGAGGAGGGGGGGAGGAGGAGAGGGGGGATGGAGGACGAGAAGGAGGAGGAGAGGGAGAGGCGAGGAGGAGGAGGAGGAGAAGAGATGTAAAGAAAGGAGGGGAAAGGGGGAAGAGCAAGGGAGAAGGTTGAGAAAGAGAAGAGGGAGAAGAAGATCAAGAGGAGAAGAAGGAGAGGAGCAGTTGGAGATGGGAGTGGGGAGGAGGGAAATGGAAAAGGAGAAAAAAGACAAAGACAAAGAGAGAAGAGACAAAACGGGGAGAGAGGAGAAAGACGAAATAGACGATGGAAAAAAAATAAAAAAAGAAAGAAAAAAACTCAAACAAAAAACAACCAAGGAAAGAGAAAATAAAAGGAAAATCACACACGCAGAAAAAAGAGTTAAAGAGAAAAGACAGAAAGTTTGTGAATGTTTACTTACCGGATATTTCTGCTTCAGTTCGTGAAAGGGGAGGGTGAAAAGAACACCCACAACGAAGGATGGAATTACTATAAAGAGTGAATGAACTAAAATCGAGGAATGTGTAAATGAACCGGATGATTTACGATGAAGTAAGAGGAGAGGGAAAGTAGCGAAAAAGTGGGGAGGCGATGAAAAGTTAGAAAAGGGAAAAAGACAAAAGAAAGTAGAAAATGGGAAAGGTAAAAGAAGGAGAAGCAGAAAAGGAAAGGGTAAAAGAAAGAAAAACAGAATACGGAAAGGTAAAAGAAGAGTAGAAATTATAAAAGGTAAAGGAAAGAGAGATAAAAAAGGGAAAAAGGGTTTAAAGGAGATTTAGAAAATAAAAAAGGTAAAAGAGGAGAGGTAGAAAATGGGGGAGTAGAGGAAAGAAGAAGAGACGAAAATAAAGGAGACTAGAAGAACAGCAGTGGGAAAGTGGAAAAGATTGAGGAAAAGAGGAAGAGAAGAAATGGATGAAAAAAAAAACATACACAGAACACGGAAAAAAATATACAAAGAGACGAGAAAATAAGGAAAAAGAGAAGAGGGAAGGATAGAAAAAACAAATAAATCATAAAGAAAAAAATTAGAAGCAAACAAAACAACTATCAAAATAAGAATACTAGATATATTTCCAAGGAAAAAATAAGAAAAAGAAAGAAAGAAGAAATATAATATATATATAAATATATAATATATTTTAAATATATATGTGTGTGTGTGTGTGTGTGTATGTATATATATATAAAATATTATATATATTTTATATATATATATATATGTGGGTGTGGGGTGTGTGTGTGTGTGATATATGTGTGTGATGTATGTATGTATATACACACCCCACACACACACACACACACACACACATATATATTATATATATATATATAAATATACATATTATATATAATATATATATATATATATATATATATGTAATATATGTATATATATGTATATATATGCGGTGTGTTATATATATAATAATATATATATTATTTAATATATAAAGATATTATATATTTTATATATTAATATATTACACCCTCGCATTCGTCGAGCTGGAGCAGAAATATTCAGTATCCATATATATTAAAATATAATATATATATATATATATATATATATCTATATATATAATCCATATGTATATATATATATATAACACATATGTATATATATATATATCCATATATATATATATATATATATATATAATATATATATATATATATATATATAATATATATATATATATATAGGAACTGAATATTTCTGCTCCAGCTCGACGAATGCGTGAGTGCAAAAAACGATAAGTATGAAGCAGAGGACTGTTATAAGAATTTAAAAACCCAAAAAAAGAGATGGCAATGTATATGATCTGTTTGCTTTAAGAAGGAGGAGGAGGAGAAGTAGAGGACGGGGAAGTCGAAGAAGTAGGAGAACAAAGATGAGAGAGAGAAAATTAATAAAAAAGAAGAGGGGATTGAGTTGAACAGGAGGTAAGAGGTAAAGAATATTATTAGAAAAAAAAATGTAGAAAGACAGGGTAAAAAGGAGGTAGAGGAAAATAAGAGGCGGGGAAAAAAAATAATTTTAAAAATATAACCTTCATGTATTTCAGACAAAGAGGGATAAAAAAAAATTCCTCCTATAAATTCCCAAATTTACAAACAAACAAAAAAAATCACAGGCTAATGAACGAGGGAGTTCGCGTTCTTGTGCGTGTGAGTTAGAACAGATCGTAAAATAGATTATAATTTTTTTTCTTAGTAGTAGCACGTGTCTAAGAAAAAAAAGAAGTTGGTCATTCACGGTCAAAGAACTAGTAAAGCTCCCGTGCCCTTCAGCCAGGCTCGGAATCCATAGCAGTCTTTTTCACAATTTTTTAATAAAGAATCCCGTGTATGTGGGTGCCCCCCCCCTCCCACTCTTGCCTAGCCCCTCCTCCTATCCCTTTCCCTCCCGGTCCCCCTTCTTTAATTGTTTAAGCTTTTTTTCCAAAAAATTTTCCCCTTTGGAGTTTAAGCAGAGTAGGTATGCTGGATTGTAAGTATAGTCAAATTGAATGTTTAATTGTTTTGGTCAGATTGCAAGTATTTTTTAATTCACATTGCCTCCAATTATGCACGCTTTTGTCTTGTCCAGAAATCTAAAATCACATACAGAGCTCACATGCAGAGCTCACAAAATCCTTCTAAATACTCAGACACAACTTGATTGATATAGTTCATGTTTGCAAAAACGAGGGGCAAACCCCCAACCTTTCCAAAAGTACACTAAAATGAATATAGAAGGGGAAGAAAATGAAAAATACTAAAGGCAAGTTTTACTTTTCGTTCTTAGCTCGTTTCTATTT
>NW_023657893.1:0-7500 GCF_015228065.2 Penaeus monodon
TAGTTTGGGGGGAAGATAGACCAAAAATTTTTTCCTTTTCTTAGATAGCTTAGGTTGTTTTGGGGCTGTTTTTGGGTTTGATATATATTCATAGTATCAACCCCATTTTATTATTATTATTTTATTATTATTATTTTATTATTATTATTCTATTATTATTATTATTTTTATTATAAAAAGTATTTTATTTATTATTATTTTACTTTAATTATTAATTTTGCCAAAAAATATACTTAACTGTAATAATAACAAAAATAAATAATTAGTATGATAAAAAATTTTATAATTGTTTTTTAATATTTTTATTGTGACTTTTCTTATTATTATTTTTTCTGGGAGTAAATTGTAAAATAATTTTATAACAGTAATAATTACGTAATAACACATTAATTAAAAAAATAAATAAATAATTTTTTATAAAAACATTATTATTTTATTATCATTTTTATTTCTATTTTTTTTAGTTTTTAGTAAGTTGTAAAAATATATATTATAACTGCAATAATTGCAATAATAAAGTAATAATTGCAATAAGCTGATAATAATTTCAAAAATGCTGATAATAATTGCAAAATGATATATGAGATAAAAATAATGATAATCATGATAAAAATGATGAAACAGGAATTGTGTCCATATATAATAAAAAAAGGGAAAAAAAAAAAAATCCCCAAAGTCGAAAAAACGGCAAAATCAGCGAAATATAGCTTTTGAGGAGACTCCAAAAGGACGTTTTTTCAATTCATTTTTTGATTCTGGCAATTATTGGGTACAAGTAAGTATTAAATCAAAAAATTATGTATATAAATATGTACACACCACCCAAACAAAAAATAATATTATATAATATATATATATATAAATATATAAATTATAATATAATATGCATATATATTTATATAAAATTATATATATAATTTTTAAAATTTTATTATAATTTATATATGTGAATATATATATATTATAATTTTAAAATATATAATATATAATTTATTTATATTATAATTATCTATATTAAAAATTTTTTGGGGGGTGTGGTGTGTGGGGTGTGTTTTTGGGGTGGGTATGTTTTTATTTAAAAAAATACTTTTAAAATATAAAATTTTTAAAAATATTTAATATATATAATTAAATTTAAAATAATAGAATATACAAAATTATTTATATATATATATAAATAATATAAATTAATAAATATAACTATATATTTTATATAATATATAATAATATTATTATATATATGATATATTTTAAAAATATATATATATATATAAATTTTATATATAATAATTTATACTAATTTGTAAATTAAAACTACTATATATTTTATTTATTAATTATATAATATAATATTTTAATATTTTTATATTCATATATTATATAAATTTATATATAGTTTATATTTTCTTCTTATTATATAATATATATATATTTTATATCATAATATTATTTATTTTTTTTATATTATATATTTATTATTATTTTAATAAATAAATCTTTATTTATATTTATATTTATATCTATATATATATATATTATATTATTCATAAATAATATTTTATGAAATTATTTTATTTTTTAAAATTTAAAAATAATATATATATATAGATATTTATTATTTATATCATATATGTATATTAATTATAAATATTATATAATATATATATATCTTATATTCATACATATATATACACTATATTATATATCTAATATATATATATATATAATATACATATCTAATATATTTATATATATATATATATATATTATAATATATATATATATATATTATATATATATATGCATGTATATTAAAGATGGAATAATGCAATGCCTCATTGATATTAAAAAATAGCAACCCTCCCTGACCAGGACTCGAGCCTAGGTCACTCCGGGTATGAAACCGGAGGCCAGTGCTAAACCACCCATGCCACACGACCCACTAAAAGGATTGTGCAACTAGGATCTCACTAGCTGTATAGAAATTACCTATCTACTCATAACTTGAGTAATGATAGTGAAGTTATATATATATAGTATATATAATATATAATATATATATATGATATATATATATATATTATATATATATATATATATATATATATATATATATAGTATATTACATATATCCACCCATATATGCATTATATGTATATATATATATATATATATAATATATATATATATATATATATATATATATATATAGGGGTATTTATATATATTATATATAGTACTATATGTATATATATCGATATAGTATACATATACATATACATTACACACACGCACACACACACACGCACAAACAGACACAACGACACACACACACCACTATATATATATATATATATATATATATCATAATAATATATGTATATATATATATATATAGATAGATATATATATAGATAGATAGATAGATAGATAGATAGACATAGTATATATAGTATATATCTAATATATATATATATATATATATATAAATATATATAGATATATATACATATATATAGATATATATATATATATATATATTATATACATATATATATATTATATATATAATATATATATCTATATATAATATATATTAATAGATATAATCTATATATATACACATCCTGTGTGTGTGTTGTGTGTCCTCTCTCTCTCTCTCTTCTTCTCTCTCTCTCCTCCGTCTCTCTCTCTCTCTCTATATCTAATATATATTATATTATATATATATATAGTATATATATATATATAGTGCTTACCATGGGTCCTTTGTCTCTGGGGCGAAACTGTTGTTACATGAAAGGATGACCTGGGCATGTGTTCACATGAAGGGACCTGGGCTAAACATGACGCAGCTGGCCGTGAGCGGAGGAGGGATGAACAAGCCAGGGACGGGGTTGGGTGCTGCTCCCGTGAAGACCTCGTGTGTGCCCTTGGTGACCTGATTATAACTTTGTGTTGGCCCTGTTATTCGCTGTAGCGTGCAGTGTGACATGCTTGGTTCGCCCCTGTATTGTGCCTGTGAAAGTGTAACGGTAATAACTTGTGTAAATAAAGGACAGACTGTCATCGTGTGTTTTATTTCGTGCCCTGCTCGCACTTGGCGTTTCCCTCGTGGTGTTCTGGGACGCTGTGGTGCTCGTGCCTCTTGGAGCTGTTCAGGTGGATAACACGCCGTCTGCCTAGCCTTGCCTTGTGTTGGTGGCAGAGGGATACGAGGCCGGCTGGTGTAACACTTAGTTCAGGATGGGATTTGGTGATATTTGATCAGTGGCGTCTTCGATTTAATCATGTCCGTCCAAAGATGGCGGCAGTCATGAGGAAGAGGAGCTATGACTGAGGCAGGCACGAGTGAGGTGAATCCGAGCGAGATGGACCTGCTCACTGTCATGCGGTCCGGTATAAGGGAGGAAATGGCACAAAGGGCAAAGAGGCAGGCACAGAGGGGGCGACGCGAGCCGGCCACCATCCTCGTCGAGATGCAGGCAAGGAAGGCAGAGGAACAATTCTGCCAACTTGTTGTGGTGCTACAGAGCAATCTTGCATGTGTGAAGATGTGAAACTCATCAGTACACCGACAATGCCTGCAACAAGCGTGAAGAGTGAACTGATGGAGGAGGTGCCCGACTCTGAAGGGCGAGGTTCATGGCCTGAGGGAGAAGTGAATGGTGAAAGGCGGCGTCACGAGGTTATTATACGTTGCAAGCAAGAAAGCAGACGAGGTTTCTCCTGGCACAGACGCAGAGTTCAGATTTTAAGCTGGGGTCTGCCTGGGGTCCGTGGCAGGAAACCCCCGGGCCTTGCAGCGTCGTGTCGGAGCCTCTTGGGTCCGCTGCAGAAGGCTGGGGACCCCCATCGGAACCGCTCCCCTGGGTATAGGTGGCGGCAAACTCGGACCCGATCACACCCGCCTCGTTTGCCGATCCCTACCCCCCTTCCTCCCCCCAGGCGTGTTATTTCACGGCACGCGTTTCCACCCTGCAGCGCCCTCGGCCTCCAGCATTCTGTTAAGCGTTAAGCCCAGCTGAGTAACGATGGGAAGGTGGCCTCGGAGCATATGTCGCCCCAATTTGGAAATGTGCATCTGCCCAGGGCTGGAGCCCAGGAAGAGAAGGCCCTGCAGCTGGTAAAGGCGCAAGGGGCCCTGGGGTTGAAGTGTTTGGGTGCATCTGCCCCATCCCAACAGCCTCTTACACCGCATGGCGGAGGCTTTGAAACGCCGTTTCACGGGCACCACCACCAGGCCCGGTTATCGGGCGCTCTTGAAGAATGCGGAACTCTGAGCGTGCGAGACACTGCCCAGCTGGCGCAGGATGTGGAGGCGCCTTGGTAAGGAGTCCTTACCCTGCTGCTGCGGAAGAGATTATGTGTCCTGGGCCCGCGATTTCTTTGGTGACGTTTTCCAGGACCAGCAGCTGCAAATCTAAGCAAGCAGGCACAACCCCTGAGGACCTCAGGTGCGCTGGCGAGGGCCTTGGAGGTCGAGGCCTTCCTGAAGGCACCATTGGCCTAGGCCAGTTGCTCAGCCCCGCCATGACCTCCGGGGGCTGGAAGGCTAAAGTGGAGAAGGTGATTGAGGAAGTTGAGCCTGATGCACTTTCCAGCTTGTGTTGGGGCGCGGTAAGGAAGGGCACAGGGCGTATCGGTGCGGAGACAGTGGAGACACGTCCTCTCGACCGGATGGATTCTGATTTCCTTCCTGCAGAGCTGCAAGGACCTGTGGCAGGAATGTCACCATCTGATGCATGTCCCTAAGGTCTAAGGAAGTGGTGCAGGCAGGAAAACTCGGACAGGCTGAAGAAGGGGGGCCAAAAACGCCAGCGTCCTTGGTTCCCGTGCCTCGACTTTGGGTAAGCTGCCATCGACTCACACACCGAAGCATGTGGAGGGCTCAGTAGATGGGAAGCCGATATGCCAACCTGACAGTGGGACACTGGGCTGAGAAGACCCTAGTTGCGGCCTGATATGTTGGCCACTATGCACTTCCCAGACGCACCACAGAGACTGGTGGTGTCACGGTGCTTGTGTGCAGCTCAGGAAGGGGCCGTGGAGGCTCGTATTGGCCCGTGGGCAGCAACGGTGCAGCGGCTGGCCGGTGTTGTGGCCGATCTGGACGAGCACTGCTTGCTGGGCCTTGACTACCTGACCGCAGAGTAAACGTGTGTCGACCTTGGACGGAAGCTGGTGAGGGTGCACGGTGACGATGTGCCCTTGCTTCCAGAGGTTTGGCTGTGCAGGGTTAGTTCTGCTGAACGACTGCCCTTGCCCCCAGGACAGAGTCTAGATCCGGTGTCGACTATCAAGAGTGATCGTGGATTAGAGGGCCCTCGTGAGCCCATTCAAAACCTGCCCGCTGTCTGATGGCATAGCATTTGGGCGGAGCCTTGTTGGACAGGGGAGGGGTTTAGTTACAGTGTTGGTAGCTAACTTCTCCGATAAGGCCGAAAAGGTGCCAGCTGGTGCCAGCTGGGCCACTTGTGAAGGAATGGAGCGTCCCATAATAGTTGTCCGGGAGCAAGGAGTTGGTTTGGTGTGGGGCAGTTGCCCTGACTTCCTCGAGGACTTGGCGGCACCGGAAGCGCCGCTAAACCTGGCGGAGGAGACCTATGACCGGCGCATGAGGGAATGAAGTACAACATAGGTGACCGAGTGTGCTGCATAACCCACGGTCGAAGCGAGGGCTCGCGCACGAAGCGACAGAGTCCCTGGGAAGGGCCTACACGTGGTAGCGGCCCTTTCTGATGGCACCTAATCAAATTCGCTAGAGGGGAGGGCGAAACGACCGTCTGTTGTCCCCACATGGACCGGCCTTTTTTTCCATGGGCCAGGAGCTACTCCTTCCTGGGGCCATGGTGAAAAAGAAGATGACGTTAGCCCCACGTAGTGGCGATGAGGCGTGGCGACGCTACCGAGATGAGACAGCATTTGGACGGTGAGGGCGATGCAAACAGCGTCGTGGTGACCATGATCAGGTCATGGGACAGGAGATACCCTCTCTGGGTGTCCCACCGAAAAAAAAAAAAAACCCCCCCACTGCCAATCTAACGCCGCCCACACCTCCTCCAGAGCGACCCCAGCGAGCGCGAAGAAGCCGACTGGATGAAAGATTTTTTTGTGTTCTGAGAACTGATTTTCAATTACGTTACTTTTTGGTTTGAAAGAATGTTGTTTTGTTCCGGAGGACTAATGTAGTTAAAATTTTCTGTATTTGTTTCATGTTTAGGTATGTCAGAGCAGACGGGTCGTCTGCTTGATAGGGGGGGATAAGTGATACGCCAGTGGGTGTCTTTTGTCTCTGTGCGAGACAATGTGTTAACATGAAAAGGATGACCTGGGCATGCGTTTAAAATGAAGGGACCTGGGCATGACATGACGCAGCTGGCTTGTGACGGAGGGGTAGGACCAAGCCCAGGAGAATCGGGTTGGGTGCTTGCTCCTGTGAAAAACCTCGTGTGTGCCCTTGTGACCTGATTATAACTTTGTGTTTGCCCTGTAATAAGCTGTATCGTGCAGTGTGACATGCTGGTTTCCCCCCCCCTGTATTGTGCCTAGAAGACAGAGGTACGGGTACATCCCTTGTGTAAATAAAGACAGACCTGGTCCATCGTGGTGTTTATTTGTGCCGCCTCGCCACTTGGCGTTTCCCCCTCGTGTGTTCTGGGAACGATGTGGTGCTCGATGCCTCTTGGAGCTGTTCAGTGTTCGCGACCCTGTGGATAACACGCTGTCTGCCTAGCCTGCCTTGTGTTGGTGCAGAGAGAGACGAGGCGTCTGGCGTCAACAATAATAGATATATATATAATATATATATATTATATTATTATAATATGTATAAAATGTATATGTGTATATATATATATATTATATATATATATATATATATATATAATAATATATATATATTTATTATATATTTATATATATTTTACATATATACATATATATATATCTATCTTTATAATGTAATTTATCGTATATAATATATATATATATATATATACTAATATATATCTATATATATACTACTATATATATTATAAATTTAAGATTAAATATAAACACACACACACACACCACACACCACACACGCCCCACACACACACACACACACACACACCACACATATATAATATATATATATATATATATTATATATATATATATATATATAGATATATATATATGTATATATTCTATATATAATATGCATAATATCTATATATAGATATATATCTATATATCATCTATATCATGTCTCTATATATATATATAATATATATATATTCATATATGTGTGTGTGTGTAGTGTGTGCGGTTTGTTTTTTAATATATAGAAATATATATTCATATATCTAAATATATATAGCAATGGAAATAATGCAAATGCCTCATTGATATTGATTGTGGAACTAGGATCTCACTAGATTTATAGAAATTACCTAGCTACTCATACTTTGAGTAATGATAGCAAGTTTTTAATATAAAAATTGATATATATAG
>NW_023657893.1:12500-25982 GCF_015228065.2 Penaeus monodon
GCGAGTTGCACGAAGGGAGGGTTCCTCACTGGCCACACACATCTATATCTCTTGTTATGGGTTTTGGGTGTGTTGTTACAGTTAGCCTGAAGCGAGCTGAATGTCCTATTTGCGTTATCGGGGGACCGAAGTCACCGATAAGAATATGCAGCGAGGCGGCGCGGCCACAGCGAGCTTCACTTTTAACAACCCGCAGCCCAACTGCCGCAGGACAACCGCCAACCGTTTCAACAACGACCGCAACCTACGCCCCAACTAACCACTAACGATTGGGTGCCTCGACCACAACGCGCCTCGTAAGTAGCCCCTTGGCGTAGCTTCAGGGGGGCCGGCAACTCGGCACAGTTTTCTGGTCGATTTCTGAGGAAGAGGAGGAGGGAGAAGGGACACGGAAAATGGAATTAGCGAACACAACAAATGGAAAAGACACAGATATCACAACATCGTGACATGAGCAGGATCAGAACCATATCAGGATTAAGAACTGTCACAACCGTTGGTTGAATAGCGACGTGGTGGCAGGATTTTTTTGCGATATCATTTGCCCAGCAGAGCTACGGTATCTGGGACTGCAAAGGTAATTCTTATTCCGTGACGGGCCTGGGATAGAATTCCAGTTGCAAGGGTTTCCTGTCTAATCAAGGTGGCCGGGCTGGTTCAGGCTTTTGGCTAGCTTGGAGATTTGAGCCAGTGTTCGGCGACGTAGACGTTTTCCTTTATTATTTTAGTCAAGGAGTGTTTGTCTTCGATTTTTCCTTGTCCCCCCGTTATTCTTTTGATTAGTCTCTTAATACCAGTTTCGCTTTATTCTCGAGTTTTCTTATTTCTTCTTTATTGAGTTTCAATCTCTATCTCTGTCATTATCTGTCCCTCTCTCACTCTACACCTCCTCTTCCTGTCACCTCCATAATCTCCCGTTCAATTCTTCTCTAACCTTTATTATCTCTCATTCACTCAACTTTTCTCGCTCTCATTCTCTCTCTCCCTCTCTTTCTCTCATTCTCTCTCTCCCTCTCTTTCTCTCATTCTCTCTCTCCCTCTCTTTCTCTCATTCTCTCATATTCTTTACTTCTATCTCTTATAACTCTCACATTCTCTCTTACATTCTCTCTTCCCTTTTATATTCACTCTCGTTTTCTTTTTATTATCTCTTCTGTTCTATGAGTTAGTATATATGTATATATATACATATATATATATACATACTTATATATATATATATATATATATATATATATATATATATAATATACATATATATATTTATATTTATATATGCATGTATGTATGTATGTATATATAAATATATACTTCACACTCACACACACACACACACACACCACACACACACACACACACCACACACCACACACACACCCCACCCCACACACACAACACACCACACCACACACACACCACACACACCACCCATAACACACACACACACCCCACCACACACACACACACCCCAAAATATACACGAAACCAAGCCTACACCACACACATTTAATATATATTATATATTATATATATATATATATTATATATATATATATATATACATCATTTATATATATATATATATATAATATAATATAAATATATATATATATAAAAATATATTTTACACTTTAATATATAAAATCATATATATATATACTTATATATATAATATATAAATTTATATATATATATATATATATTATATTATATATATATACTAGAATTAAGTATAAAGCTGTGCCCCCGGCGGCTCAAACATGAACCTACTGTTAAAAAAAAAAAAAAAAAAAAAAAAAAAAAAAAAAAAAAATATATATCTAATATAAAAATTTTTATATATAATATTATTTTTATATTATATAAAAATTATATAAAATTATATATATATATATATATAAAATAAAAATATAAAAAAAAAAAAATTTAATAATTTATATAAATTAAAAAAAAAAAAATTTATAATATTTTAATAAAAAAAAAATAAAAAAAAACATATTATAATATATATATTTTAATTAAATATATATTATATAAAATTTATATTATTATATTTATTATAAAATTTTATATATATATAAAATTTATATATATATTTTTTATATAAATATATATAATATCTTATATATATATATATATTTTATCTTATATATATAATTATCTATTTTTTCCTATATAAATCACTTTTCTATTTCCACCCTTTATATCTTATATAAAATTTTATTATTACCCCTATACCTATTATATTTATATTTATAAAAAATTATAACTAATATTTTTATTAATTTATTTAAAATATATTTTATATATAATAATATATATAAATTTTTCCTCTATTATATTTTTTATATATATTTTAATATTTTATTTATATATATATTCAATTTATATATAAATTTTTAAAATATTTTATAATTTTTTTATATATTTAATATATATATATCTAAAAATATATTATATATATATAATATATTATATATTTTTTTTTCTTTTTTCTTTCTATATATATATATATATATTATATTTTTTTTTTAATATTTATTATATATTTTATTATATATATTTTTTTTATTATTAATATTTTATTAATTTTTTTTATATATTTATATAAAAATTTTTATAATTTTTTACCCTCCCCTTTTTATTTTTTTATAATATATAAAATTTTAATAATATTTTATTATTATATATAATTTTATTATATATAATTTTATATTTTATATATATTTATTAATTTTTATATATATATATAATTTATTTAATATTAAATTAATAAATTATTTCCCCCTTTTTTTAAAATTTTATTCTTAATTAAAAATATATATATAATTATTAAAAAAAAAAATCAAATTATTAAATTTTAAAAAATATAAATAATATTACTAAAAAAATTTTTTTTTAATTTAATAAATAAAATCTTTATTATTAATTTTTTTTAAAATTTTAATTTATTTATAAAATTTAAAAATAATTTAAAATATATAAATTTTTATATAAAATTAAATTTAATAAATATAATTTTATATAAAATTAAAATAATAAATTATATATTTAAGTAAAAATATAGTAAAAAAAAATATATTTTTATATATATTTTTTTTATAAAAAATTAATATATATTTTAATATAGTATTTTATTATATAAAATATATTATAATTTTATATTATAAAATTAATATATTATTTAAAATATATATATTATATTTGGGGGATAATATATATAATATTATATAATATAAAAGGGGGCCGGGGTTGGGCCCGAATTTTTAGAGCGTCGGACCAAAAATGTCCGACGGATCGATTCGAGGGTTCGAGTCCCGGCCGGCGCGTTGTTTCCCTTTGGGCGGACTTCCCCTCGATTGCCTCCAGCCACTGGGGGCCAACCCACCCCAAGTCGTCCCGGTAATAAGATGGTAACTCGAAAAAAAACACCGGGGGAAAGGCAATGGCAAACCACCCTCTAAATGCAAAAAAAATATGGAAGCCCATGACGTCAGGCGCGGTGGCCGAATGGTTGGCGTGGGACTCAAACTGTCAGCGGCACTAAATTCGAGGGTTCAGCACACCGCGCGTGTTCCCCTTTGGGGGCAAGGAATTTCCCGATTCCTACTACCACTGGGGAAGGGGAAAAAAAAAAAAGAAAAGGCTGGCCCCAAAACCCGGGATAAATAAGAATGATTCCTAAAAGGTACCCCCCCGGCACCTTTTTAAGGGAACTGGGACCCCCCCACGTACTCCCTCCAAAGCTCACAACTAAAACTACAATTAATATCATCTGTACCACGGCGGCTCGACATAAACCCTACCTTAAAAAGGGAGAAATTATATATATATATATATTATAATATATTTTATATTTATATAAAATTTAAAATAAAATATTTATTTTTAAAAAATTTTAATTAATTTATATATATTTTAATATATATATAATATATATAATTTTTATATAAAAAATATTAATTATAATATATTTTTTATAATATTATATTTTTATAATATATAATATATTAATATAAAATTTAATATATTAGATATATATATATATTAATAATTTTTATATTTTTAATTTCTATATCTATTTATTATCATCATCTATCTATATAATTATATATTATAAAAAATTTTTTTAATATATATATATATATATTATGTAATATATTATATATTTATATATATATAAACATATATATATTATATTTTAATATATAAATATATAACATATAATAAATTTTATTACAATTTAATACATTTATTTATAATACATTTATATATCATTTTAAAAAATAAAACCCCACACACACACACACACACCAACCACACAAACACACCACACCACAACAAAAACACACCCCAAACCCACCACACCACCAAGTTATTATAACACCACACACACAACACACAGACACACACAAAAATATATATATATATAAATATATTATATATATATATATATATATAATATTTATTTTAAAATTTATATATTTATAATATTATAATAATATATATAATAAAATATATTTTATATATATATATATAATATATATATATATATATTATTATATATATATTATTATATATATATATTTAAATAAAATTTATTTATTATATATATAATATTATATAAATATTATATAATTATATATTTTGTTTATATTCATCATCTCACTTTAAGGGCAAACGCCGACGGGGCGCGGCCCCGCATCCACCCTTCGTTTCCAGCCACGAGGATCCCTCGAGGCGAGTCCCCGGCAGACAGGGCCCATCTCAATTCCTCGCGCAAGGTCTCGTCGAGCTGTCCAAGCCATGATCTCCTAGGGCGTCCCACAGGTCTCCTCCACCAGGGTTGTCCGCAGGGAGACAACCCGATGGGCAGGGGCGTCCATAGGGAAACAGCTTGGGGGGCCATATACCTGAGTTTGGGGATCCCGGATTATGCCAAATAAAATCCCCGGCCTCCCCCCGGGGTACCGCCGGTTGGACACATGGTCCTGCCAAATGTACCCCAGATCCGGGAAGGGGCTTTTTTACAAAACTCAAGGGGGAACTCCAAGAACTGGATAAATCCACGTTTCGCTTTCATCAGCAAAAAATGGGAGTATCAAGGCCCTTTAAGCACGCAGCTTGGTCTTCTGCTAGGTCCCGACTCTCCAAATGCTCTTGTTGATCGGTTCAGGCTCCTGTTCGGCCAATCCTCTACGCTTCCCGGGCTGCAACCCGAATATGGGGCAGCTCCCAAGGGATGTAAAATTTCTGTAAATTTAACGTCCTCGCCCAACATGGGTCGACTAAAAGGGTTTCCCCTAAAAGGCCCCCAAAATCCTGAATCTTGGGGCCGGGGACCCCTAGGCCCGGGGCTTCGCCTCATTTTAAAAGCTCAAGACCGCCACAAAATGACTCCAAAGACTCAGTAGGGTGGGAAAATCGTCGGCAAAACAAGGGCTGGGCCTTAAAAGCCATGTTCTCCACACTGACTTTGCTATTTGCTCTGCCCATTATCCTCCATCAAGTGTTTAAAATATTGGTGCAAGGACACAGCCCTTCCACCCCGAATTAAAGGAAGAATTCGACATACCCCCACCCCTTTTCAGCAATTTCATACCATATAGAGGGTTTCTACGCCAATAAACTTTGTCGGAATTCCCCTGAGCCTCAGGGCTCCCTAGCGATTCCCGATGCCCCGATCAAAAGCCTTCTTAGGGCGATGTACTGCAGCAACCATGCCAACTCACAAAAAGGCTTCCACATTTCTGAACGCTAGTATAAAAGGTCTATTTTGGGGGCTTCCAGGAGTAAATCCAGACTGCTCCGTTCTGTGCCCCATGGTGGTTTTGGGATCCCCTTTAGAAAATGTGGGGGAGAAAACCCTTTCCTGGTATGTGGGGGGTGTTTAAAGCCACGTAGTTTCTACAGTCCCCAAAGATCCCCTTTCCCCTTCCAGAGAGGGGTGACCACGCCCCCCACAGGTCAGGGAAAGGTCCAACTGCCCCAAAAGGCAGCGGATGTTCAGGCCCCCACCATAGTTCACCCCCTCTTTAGCATTCAGCGGGGTTCACATATGCCCGCAGCTTTCCCCCCTTCCTTGGAACGCCACCTACCTCTGTTGGGTAGGAGGTTCCTCCTGATGGGTGGGTCCGGCAAGGCACTCACTCGCTTGCATCCAAGTTATTTGGAGGGGCCCCCCTGGTACAAATTTTTCAAAATACTCAGCCAATTTTTCGAACCCCAAAAGAAACTGAGATGACTGTTCCATCCGCTATTTTGGGGCTGCAGTCCCTCTTGGGGGGGCTTTAAATTTTCAGAGCCTTCCCTTCTCAGCAGTGTCTGGCCCTACACACCATGAAAGACGCAAGACTTGATCCCATTCACCGACCTTGCGACACCTTCATTGGGCCCCTAATGTCTCCAGGAGATGGAATTCGGGGGGCCCTTTCCTTTTGGGTACCCATGACTCCCGGCTGCTTCGAGTGTTCGCGCTTGAAGAACTCCCACAAGCAACTGGTCCCCAGTTTCTGGGGTTTTTGTAATTGGTCAAGACTGCCATGGTGAAAACCCCCGGGCACCTCCTCCTCCCTTAGTCTTCCAAAGGGAAAAACCTAGGGGGGCCACTGGGGGGCGGGATTTTTTAAGTGGGCCCGCAGGGTAGCCACAAGCACCTATGGTGGTGCCACAGAAATCGGGACTCCGTAAACTCTGGAGGAATCCTCCTCGCGTGCTAAAAATGTGGGCGATCTCCTTTGCCTGGGCCACAACATCCGTAGCCACTCGGGGGCACAGCCGGGTCCCTTGATGCCCAGAACAAGGAATTCTTGCTGGGGGAAACGGCCCCGAGCCCTCCCAGAATCTCGGGAGGGCGTTACAGCTAAAGCAGAACCAAAAAATGCTTCTTTTTCATGCTTCGTTTTACACCGTTCACCTGACTACCGAGGCTGAGTCGATGGAGTGCCCCATGGCTACCCTGGAGGTGGTACCATCCTGCGGCCCGACCTATAGGTGTAACCCCCACACTGACGTGCCGCTAACCAAGGGCTTCTCACCCCTGAGAGGGCAGCCACCCCAATCCCAGTGCTTCAATTTCCCCCGATGCAGAGGTAACCCTCATCCTGCCCAAGGGCCGGGGTGTTCCAAGGGGCCCACCCGAAAGCAGCCTGAGATTAAACCTTGGTGGTCATCCCATGCACCCACCTCTCCCGCCCCCCCGCACAGCCCCCAAAAAAAGGGGGGTCGCAGGCTGTGGGGACCGCCCATCCCCCTGTGGGGTTCCAGGGCTTTGCCCCCAAGCTTCTGGGTTGGCGCATCCGGGCGCGCGGGACGAGTAAAACTCGTTCCAATCCTCACCCCCCATTTTCCCCCCCCGGGACCCAAAGCCCGCCTAAATTTCTGGGGGGGAGGGACAAACCCCCCCCCCGGATTTTTCCATTTTTAAAGGGCGTTGCCAGGGGTCTTCTGGGGGGGGAGGATGGGAAGGCCCACCTCCCCCGACCGCCCCTTCCCCCGGGTGGTTTATATATGTTTTTAATTTTATTTTTTATATATAGTTTATTAATCAATATATAATTATATATTATAATATATATTATATATTATATATATATATAATATATTTATACATATATATATATATATATATATAATTAATATAATTATATAATATATATTAATATATAATATAAATAAATATATTATGTGTTTTTTGTGGTGGGGGGTTGGGTTTTTGTGAGATTTTATATATGCCCAAAAAACATATATACATATCAATATATATATATAATATATATATATATATATATAATATATATTTTATATATTTACATATATTCACACACTAAAATATATGTATAAATAGATATACATACACACACACACACACACACACCACACACACCACAAACAACACACACACAACACACACACAAAAACCACACAACACCCACAACACACAAACACACACCCACACACACACACAAAAACACCACACAGACCCACACAAAAAAAAAAAAATATATATTTTAAAATATTTATATATTTAGATATATTAATATATATATATATTATATTAAAATATAAAATTTATAAAACATCCAATATTTCATATAGAGAGACATACTGCATATAAATAATGAAATATGTTTTTAATAATAATTTTTAAAATTATATATATATATATATAAAATATTATATATATATAAAAATTATATAATTAATATACATACACACAACTATAATATGCATATATATAATTTTTAATATAATATTAAATATTATTTTTTTAAAATTAAAAATATTATTATAATAATAAAATATAGGGGTTTCGTAAGCGAAATGGAAAAAAGGGAAACATAGAAATAAAAAACCCCGGGAACGAAGGGGGGTTTGTGCTCCGTCTGCGCACGCGCGGCGAGGGGGAGAGTTTTTAAAAGGAGGAGTGAGAGACAAAAACCCCCCGAGACAGGAACACGCTGGGGGGGACCGACACCTGCTAGTGATTTTGGTGGGAGAAGTGCAGATCTAGTTGTGGGGAAAATACTGGGCGGGGGGGTTCAGTATTGGAGAAAAATTTTTTATAGTAAAACTTTTTGGGCTTTCTCTCTTTAGCGTTTAATGAATAAGACTAGGGGGTTTTGGGATATAGAGTGGGGTAATCGTGACGGGTTTTGTCACGGCTACTTTTCCGGGAAAACTCATGAATAATAGTGTAATTTTTAGGTTTTTTCGTGTTGTTTTTTTTTGTCCATATTTAAATTCCTGTTTTTTTCATTTTTTATATAAAACATTACAAATAAAAAAAGTAAAAACAATATCTCTTTCGTATTTCCCCCAAGGTCAAAATAACACTTTGGGGAGTTTTTTGGGTCACAAGTCCTTTTTTTTGAAAAAGGGGTTTTCCGTTTACCCCTTAAAAACCCGGTGGTGGGGATTTTTACCTAAAAACGTAACGGGGGTGATTACTTTTTTTTTTTCACAGATTTTAAACTACATTTTATTACGCATATTTTTATAGATATATATTTTATATTTAATATATATATAATATATAATATATTATATAATATATATAAGATAAAATATATATAAATTTATATTATAAAATATTATTTTAAATATATATATATAATATTATGGTTTTAATATACATATATATATATATATATATAAAATTAATTTTATTATATATATATATTATAAATATACATATAAAATTCACATATTGTGTATATATATAAAATAAAATTTTTAAAATATAATTAATATAAAATATCATAAAATATATATAATTTTATATATTTTATATATCTTATATATTTTATATATATAATATACCCCAAAACCCCCAAATTTTTATTTTTATATCATATATATATTTAATATATCTTTTAATATATATTTTTTTATAATTTTATATTTATATAATAAACTAAAAAAATCTAATTTTATATATTCCAAAATTTTATATATAAAATTTTTTATATTTATATATTATATTATTATTATATTAAATTTTATATATATATATTTTTTTGGTGTTTTGTGTGTGTGTGTTGTGTGGGATGTGTTGTTTGTGTGTGTTGTGTGTAATATATTATATATAATATATATATTATATATAAAAATATATTTTATCTTAAAATAAAATTTTATGGGTTCTATTCTTTTTATATATCATTATATTTAAAATTTTATTTCTTTATCTTTAAAATACATCTGTCTTTTCTATATAAACTATAATATTTATTTATTTATATATTTTTATTTTATTATATATATATATATATACCTATATATATATATATATTATAAATAAAATATTAAAAATAAAAAATATATATATATTATATATATTATATATTATATATAATTATAATAATTTTTAGATTAAAAAAATTTTATTTAATTAATATTTATATATATATAAAATTTTTAAATATATATAATATATCAACCACCACCACCAAACAAAACAAAAAAAACCAAAACCCCCAAAACCCAAAACAACCAAAAACCAAAAAAAAAAATATATATATAAAAAATTTATATATTTTATATTTATAATTATATATAAATCTTTTATATTATATATATTTTTTATATAAAGCTACTCTTTGAAAGTATATGTATAATATATATATATATAATATATATATATTTTTTTTTTTTTTTGTTTTTTTTTTTTTTTTGCGTTTTAATAATTTTTTATATATATATATAATATTATATATATATTTAATATAAAAATATATATTATAAAATGTTAAAAAAAAAAAAAAAAAAAAAAAAAAATATATATAATTATATATTTTATATATATATATTTATATTATATAATATACAACCCGACACACCAACACACACACACACACACACACACACACACACAACAACCCACACCACCACACACACCCAAACCCCAAAATAATTTTATAATATATATATAATATATTAAAATAAAATATATTTATTTTTTATAATTTTATATATATATATTATTTTATATTAATATAATAAAAATATATAAATATTCACAACACACCCCCCCAAAAAACCAGACACACATCCACACACCACACAAAACCCCAAGTATTAGAAATAATAATAAAAACAATAAAAATAATAACAATATAATTAATATAATAATAAAAATAATTAAAATAAAAATTTAAAAAAAATAATCATAATAAAATATAAATTAATATTATAATAAAATGAAAAATGTAAATTAAAATCTCAAATGTTATCCAAATTCCTTATTCTTACTTTTATCATATTATTGTCTGATTAATACAATTCTGGTAATTATTATATTATTTTCCATAATAATTGCCCAAAAAAATAAAAATAAAAAAATAATTTTATATATATATTATATATATATTTTAAAATTTATATATATATTATAATATAAAATATATATTATATATATAATATTATATTAAAATTTTTATTATTATATATAGTTTTATATAAATTTTTTATATAACATAATTTTTAAAACATTTTATTAATATAAATTTAAAAAAAAAAACATTATATAAAATATATATATTAATATATTTAAAATATATAATATTTTATATTATATATAAAACATAATAATTTATATTAAATATATATATATATTTATCATATATTTTTATATATAATATAATTATATAATTTTAAAATATATATATAACAACACCCAACACACCACCCAAAAAACACAACACCCAAAAAAAACAACACCACCAACACACACCCCACACCAAACCCCAACAAAAAACACCCTACCACACAAAAACTCCCCAAACCACCACCACAAAAAACACACACAAACAAAACAACAAAAAACAAAATAAAAAAGCACAACCCACAACACACACCAAAAAACACAATTAAATATAATATTATTTATTATTATTAATTTTTAAATTTTTATTATTTATATTTAAAAAAAAAAAAAATACATTTCTATATTTTTATTTTTAATTTTTATATATTTTATTTATTATTATATATATTATATAGGGTTATTTTTATTTAAAATTTTATTTTTTAATTTTTTTATATAATATATTATTATATATAATTTTTATGTTATATATATATATTTTTAAAAATTTTTATATTTATATATATTTAAAAAACTGCATTATAATACATACCCACATAAGAGGGGTGCATAAAACACACACACACACCACACCACCCCCACAAACACCCACACACACACACAAACACACCACACACCAACACATATGTATATATTTTTATAATATATATTTATATATATTATATAATTTTTATATTATTTATTTTTTATAAATAATTTATTATTATATATAAATTTTTTATTTATCATAATTTTTTAAAATATATAAGTTTTTATATATAATAAGATATATATAATAATAATATAAATTACATATATATTATTTTTTTTTGGGTTTGTGTGTGTGGGGGTTGTGTGTGTGGTTTCGTGTGTGTTTTTGTGGTTTTGTGTTGTCTGGGGGGTGTGTGTGTGTGTGTTGTGTGTAGCGTGTGTGTTTTGTGTGTATTGTGTGTCGGGCGTGGGTTGTTGTGGTGTGTGTTTGGGGGGTGGGGTGTGTGTGTGTTTTGTGGTGTGAGTTTGTGTGCATGTTTGTGTCTGGGCGTCATATATATTATTATAAAATATAAAATATTTATATATATATATATATTTTAAAATGTTTTTTTTTTTGGGGGTGGGGTGTGTTGTGTGGTGTGTGTTGGGTGTGTGTGTGTGTGTGTATACAAAATTTTAGACCACGACACACAACACAAACACACACACACACCCCCACACCCCACACACACACACACACACACCCCCCCAAAACACACACCCACACACCACACACCATACACCACAACACAAACATTATATAATTATACAATTATATAACATTATATATAAATATATATATTATAAAATATATTATTAAATAATATTATAAAATTTTATAATATATTATATATATATATTTTATAATAATATATTTTTTAAATTATTATATTTATATATATATATTTTTTTTTTTTTTTTTTTATAATATATATATATATATATATAATATAATTTTTATATTATATAATATATTTTTATATTTTAATATATTTTAAGTAATACATATATATTTGATGCCTAATCATACTAACAATTACTGACGGCTTTTTGGGGGTTGTCTCTTAAATTATAGATACCCAAAATAAAACAAAAAAAAAAAAAAAAATATTTATTTTTATACTACCAAAAAAAATTTTCTCAAAAATTAAAAAATCAAAAATTCATTGCTATTTGGGATTACATATATATATAAAAATTATATTATATAAAATATATATATTTTTATATATATATAAAATTTGTGTGTGGTGTGTGTGTGTGTGTGTGTGTGTGTGTGTGTGTGTGTGTGTGTGTGTGTGTGTGTGTTTTTATGGTGTGTTTTGTGTGGTTTTTTGGTGGTTTTTGCGTTTTTTTTTTTATTATTAAATTTTAAAATATAATTATATATATATATATTATATTTTTGATTTTATTTATATTTATAAATATATTTTTAATTTTATATAATATAATATATTATAAAATATTATATTTATATAATTATTAGTATAAATTTATAAAAAAAAAAAAAATAAAAAAAAACACCACAAAACCACACACACAAAAACACACAACCCCACACAAACCACAAACACCACCCACACACAAACCACACACACACACACCACACACACAACACACCAACAAAATAATATATATATAAAAAATATATTATATAATTTTAAAATATATATATATATAAAAATATACAACATACATTAATAATATATTTTTATTATATATTATATATATTATATATTATATATTGTTGTGTTGGGGTGTGTGTGTGTGGGGGTTTACGCACAGACACACAAGACACAAAACCACACCCCATCGCACACACACAACACACAACACACAAACACCAAAAACCCACCAAC
>NW_023657894.1:0-25982 GCF_015228065.2 Penaeus monodon
TTTGAGAAAGTCCAAAATATCGCCAGGGGGTGCTGTCGTAGCTTTTCTATATCTAAAATACTGAAATAAAAAAAATCTTTTTTGGCAATGGCCTCTTGAATATACTGTCCAGCTTTACTAGCTGATCGAAAAGTTTGGCGTCCCTTGCGGAAGCCGCACTGCTCGTCAACTAGAAAATTACGAGAATTTAAAAAATGCAATAGCCTACTGTTAACAATTCGTTCCATGACCTTGCTTAAGCAACTTGTCAACGCAATTGGGCGGTAGGAGATGGCAATCTGGGTTTACCCCCTTCCTTTCAATAGGGGAAATGATTTTGGGCAAAGTGCCATGAGTTTGGAAAGTGTGGCTTTTCCAAATTTCATTGTACACTTCTAGCACTTAATCATGTCATCATGATTAAGATGCTTCATCATCTCATATCGAATCCATCGGGGCCTGGGGATGTTCCTCTACAGGCTTCTAGGGCTGGGCAAGCTCATCCATTGTTAGATCTTTATTTTAATCAAAGTCATCTCCTGGGGCAAAGTGAATTGGTTGCAGCTCAGCCTTCCTTGTGGTCAGGAAGGGGATGGTATTGCCGAGCTGCTTGTGTAAGAAATGCCGGGCGATCATTAGCAATGTCTTAGGTGTCAAAATTGGCCCTTATGATGTTTATTATTTTAAGAGATTTTTTTTATTGATTTTATTGAAGTGGACCAAACCTCTGATTTTTGGTGTTGCTATTTTTGTAGAGACAAGCTACGCCGGGAGTCTCTTTAGCTTGTCTTATTATTCTACGAGCCCTAGCTATTGCTAGTTTTGATTGCAAAAGTTCTCATTTGTGATGTTTTTTTGAAAAGCCTGTGGGCCCCTTATTGTCGTCGGCACAGCGCCCTGCGGCAATCTGGTGTCCACCATGGAACTCTATCTTAACGCTATCTGTCGAAGTTTGGGAAGGGATAGCAATGCTTGCATCTAAAATCGAATTCTGAATATTGTTTACTTTATCATCAATGGTTCCTCCAACAAGTTCGAGCTTGACGCACCTTGTGAAGGCGACCCATCTGCTCGTTTTAACGTTAAATTTAGGCGCTGAAGGGTTCTCACTGTGTCGCATGAATATTTAATCAATAGGAAATGATCGCTTCCAACGAGTCGTCAATGGTGTGCCACAGGCACTTGGCTGCTATTGATGAAGAGACCAGTGATAAGTCAAAAAAGCTCAAAATTTCCGGGATTATCGTCCACCCGCGTCGGACTACCATCATTCAGAAGGAAATAATCAGACTCATTAAGCACTTAAATACTTGCTCACCTCTACCATCCACCCGCAGGGAACCCCATAACGTATGATGAGCCTTAAAATCGCTAAAATTACTTTATTTTTGGCAGACGTTCCTGAAGAGCAAAGAGCTCATCATAGGCTATCGCTGCATCAGGTGACAATAAAGTGAACATATACCAGATACGTCCATTAATTTTTACTTTGCATGCGACAAAAGAAGAATCAATAGTCACTTCTGTAAAAGGGAAGCTTTGGGGGATGTACTGGCGACTCCGCCTCCACCCCTACCCTCACGATCCTTCCGACATAAATGGTAGTTCCCCAGCGAAACGACCTCGTTAAGACGAGGTGTGTTATGCGTTTTTTTGGAGAACTATAATATCGGGAGCATAGGACGAGGCTAAAAATTTAAGGTCATTTACTTTAGATCTAAGACTTTTGACAGTTCCATTGTATAATGGTCGAACGCGAAGATTACGTTTTATGGGGTTTGGAAGTGCCTTGTCCACCGGTTTTTTTTTTCTTTTTTTGGAGGGAGTACGCCTCCTCTCCCTCGCTTCCCGGGGACCTCTCTCGGGATGGTTTGGAGACAGAAGCCTCCATGTCCTGCACCTCCTGATAGGGAGACGACTGACAGATTGCATCTGCTTCTCCACGAGAAACCGATCGCGAGCCAGACGAAGTCCTCACAGGAGTAGCCCGGACGGGAAGGTGCGCTCCGGACTGTGATTCGGTATCATCCTCCTTATGATGTTTAGACTGGTTGATGCGTCGATTTGATCACCAATTTGGTCAGGTGATAAAATTTCACTTATATTTAATTCTTTACGGTTTGTTTTAAGTTCAGCAATTTCTTATCCTTAGCTGCAAGCTGTTGACTGAATTACTTGCACTAGGGGTGTTGTTAGTTTACTGCTTCAGCATAGGAAGTATCGGGTTTGTGTGTCAAACTTTCACTTTCCTCTTAGCTTCAGATAACTAACTTCATGCTTTCCTCATATATGCTAATGTCTCAGTTCCTTCTTCAGGATGCTGCACTCAGCAGATCCTGACTGATGGGGACCTCCACAATTAGCACATTTGGGAATTTGGCTAGTACAAGTATGGTGTCATGGGCTTCAGCACATTTACGGCAAAAATTTACTTGATCTTTATCAATGCATCTTAATGGTGTGTCCGAATTTTGGCATCTATTACAATGCATTGGCTTTTGGAATAAGGTCTTACTTGAACACGTTCATAACCGACTTGACATATTTTGGAATTTTATTAAGCAAAGTCAAAACACAGTCCAGTTTTTTCGTTCGCACATTCCCGTCCTTCTTGGTCATACATTGAACGTCCACTACGTCTTGGTCCTTCATGCTCTCAAGAATTTCACTTTCTTCCATCGTCCTCAAATCCCTGTGAAAGATTACTCCCTTACAGGTATTTGGGCCAATAGGATAGTTACTTTAACTCGAAGATCATGAATTTGCGTCAGCTTAAGTAAATCCTTAATCTGAGAGTTATAATGTACTTTAACAAGGACGCTTCCATCTCGCAATTTTTTGACAAAAATCAAAATCGCCGTCCACTTGACCATCAAGGACCTTTTGATGATAAGGGGTTCACGTTCAAAGCGATTGATTTTCATTCACGCATTTTACATTCGCGAACCTTGCATTCTCGGTGGGGATTTTGAAAAGTGGTCCTTCTCGTTCCTGTCGTTAGTGGGGTTCCCCGTTTGTTCAGGGTCGAGTTTTGGCAGGATTGGTCAGGAGTCTCCCCTCCGCCTTGCGAGGAGAAGGGTTAGCCGGGGTATCATCTCCTGGGCATCGACCAGGTCCGACCCTTTGCTCAACACTCGTTTTCTCCTGAAGGATTTAAAAACTACTTACTTTTTGGTATCAACCTACAGCATTAGCTAAGAGAGAGTAATCAGTATTTCGTCCTCTACCCCCCAAGTGGAGCCTGGTTGCGTTCTCCCAGTACCACAAGAGAGGATCGAGTTTGTGGACGACACTCCTTACCGCCGAACTTTGCCTAGTGGCGAAGGACGGTACTCGGTGCCCACCCCAGCCGAATCGGGAGCCACAAGGTACTCCGGTAGGCTCAGGGATCCACATGATAGAGGAAAATTTAGAATGGAGAAAAAGTGCGCCCACAGAACGCCCCAGACTTGACTGGCCTCTCCCTACCCAGGGGGTGCATGCCCGTAAGGCTACCCTGGTGTAGAAGAGAGCTGCGGGGTCTGAGGTGGGGTGCTGACTACGCCTACTACTGTATCTCGTGTCCCACCTCAAAAAACAAAGCCTGAAGGTGCGGGCAAAGCACAAAAAGTTCTGTATTACAGTATTTTACTTTACTTTTATTACGTTTTCGACACTCCGAACACCAAAGTCCAGCTAGACGGAGCCCCCGGGCTCCAGGTATTCTCTTGTGGCACAAGACTGAGTTCGGTTGTTTTACTGCGTTAACCAAGGTTGCTGTCAACAGCTAAAGAAACCTAGTGACTTTTTATAGTTTTTTTTTTTTTTTTTTTTTTTTTGTTGGATTTTTCTGGCTATCAACCCAGCCATGTGCCAAGGTTATTAGCCAATGGATCCTAGTTTTTCTGTCATCTAGCATAAGGTCATAAAGTTTTTTGTCTCTCTTCGAAAGTGATTACTTACTTATTATTTTTTCATCATTTGACATTAATTCAGATGTTGTGAAATCTATGTTTTTTAATTCTTAAGTAATTTTTTAAGCTGTTGTCCTATTGTGGTGTATTTGGGCATATTGTAAGGAGTTGTTATGGTATGTGGTTGTGCCTGCGGGCTTGTGGAGGAAATGTTTTTCAATATAGGGAGTGAGGTGGGTAAGTCTTGTACTGTTTGACCCCCTAAGGGCGGGCCACCCCCCGCCTCCCTTTCTCCCTCCTGTGGGATGTGTCCTACAGTTCTATTTTTGTTTTATTTTGTGTGTGGTTGGAGGTTTGGTCCACTTCCCTTTGCCACAGGAGATTGTATTTTTGCTTTATAAGATCAAAAACACCTGAGGTCTGTAACGGACTATCTATGTCCAGATCGCCCGTTGACCCGGCTAATTTGTCAGCGGTTTCATTGCCATGGTACCAGAGTGGCCTGGTACCCATATTAGCGTGATTGATTATTGGCACCATGTAGCTTACGAATGATATTTACCCAGAATTTTTAATTTTTTGGGTGGTTCAATGATTTAATGCTTAAGTGACTTAAGGAATCTGAAAAATTTACTATTTCTAGCGTGGTCTTCCGATAAGTGCAAATCAATGGCTTTATCAGGCTAAAAGTACAGCAAGACGATCGATGGATGATTTCGGCCCCGCTGAACTTTATTCCACATTCAGTCAGAACCATACACCCGCACCCCACACCCGCTTCCTGTCTTGGTAGCCGTCGTATATATATGAAAAAAAGGGAGATTTTTTTTTATAAGGATTCTCCTCTGACTCCTGGCGTACCTCCCACCTCCTGCGCCATGGCCTAGCTGGAAGCCAAGCTTCCATGATGGAACATTGGGAGTTTACCATGGCGCTATATTTGCTGACCATGGTATCGAGGTAGAGAGTCTCTACCGACTTTCTCGCGGGTCGTGGAGTCTCGTGGCAAATGGCTACTGCCACGATTTGCCATTCGGGTGTCTTTCGGTACTCGAGCCCTTTGCGGCTATAGCTCAGGCTAACTGACCGCGTCTGAGTGGGGGGAGGTACTCCTGACTCCACCTCAAGAACGCTCGATCCGAGTGCAGTCCGGGGCTCCAAGACACCACCAAACAAGGCATTCTGCAACAGCATCCCAATCCTTTCAAACCTTGTTCTCGATGCGAACCATACACGATTGACCCTAATTCTGCTTTATACCTAATCAGCGGCTTTTATCTACCATTAGCAAGAGTCTATCATCTCCCATTTACTCCCAGATGCACTTAATAAATTTAGTCTCTTTGACATGTATTCTTAACTGACCAAGTGGTTCTTTCCAATTGGAGTTCTACTATCAAATGTAGACCTAAAAATGTTCGCAGACTTTTGAATAGGTATTGGGTGTTGTCTAAAGTTAGCCTGATGTGTCGGCTTCCTCCCTACGTGAAAAGATTAGCCCAATACTCCTTTCTATGAAAACGTTAAAACCCCACTGAGCCCCCGTTATGATGAATCATATCCAGTGCCATTGGACTGCGATTTGCTTGAGTAATTCCTGCATTATTGCTGGAAGCATAGCACAATCATCAGCGTAACGAGTGATATTTAAGATTCCGAGGAGGACTGGTAAGATGTCATTTGTCATACTAGAAATACTGTTGTAGACAAGACCTTCCTTGTGGACCCCGGTTTGCCGGACAAACTGTCCGAAAAAGTGGTACATTGTCGGAAAATAATTTGACAAGCAAACTTTCTGTCAGAAATGAATTTTGAATAAAACGAGCATTTATCCCACGTATCCAAAAGCAATAAATTTTTTCTTGGGGGGGAGTAGGCCATTCGCATGTCATGTCGTAGGCTTTTTCTATATCTAAAATACTGAAACCAAAATCTTTTTTGGCAATGGCCTCTTGATATGACTGTTCCCGCTTACTAGCTTGAATCGAGAGGTTTTGGCGTCCCTTGCGGAGCCGCACTTGGCTCGGTCAACTATTACATTACTGAATTTAGAAAATGTCAATAGGCTACTGTTAACAATTCTTTCCATGACTTGCATAACAACTTGTCAACGCAGTTGGGCTGTAGGATATGGCAAGTCTGGGATTACCCTCCTTTCATATGGAATATGTGGCAAAGTGCCATGATTTGGAAAATGTGTGGGTTTGAAAAATTTCATTGTCCTTCTAGCAACTTAATCCGTCATCATGATTAAGATGCTTCATCATCTCATAATCTGTCTCATCGTGGCCTTGGGTGTTCCTCTACAGCTCTAGGCTCGGACAAGCTCATTCATTGTTTAGGTCTTTATTATATCAAGTCATCTCCTGTGCAAAGTGAATAGTTGCGCTCAGCGGCTTCCTTGGTGGTCAGGAAAGCGGGATGGTAGTTTGCCGAGCTGCTTGTATGAGAGAACTGCCTGGCGAGAGCATTAGCAATGTCTCTAGGTGAATCGAAATTAGTCCCTCTTCATGATGTTATTGATTTTAAGATGTTTTTTTTCTTATTGATTTTATTAGATAGTGGACCAAACCTCTGATATTTTGGTGTTGCTGTTTATTGTAGAGACAAAGCTCCGCCAGGAGTCTCTTTTTGCTTGTCTTATTACTCTACGAGCCCTAGCTCTTGCTAGTTTGTAATTGCAAAAGTTCTCATTAGTGATGTTATTTTTGAAAAGCCTGTAGGCCTTATTGCGTCGGCACAGCGCCCTGCGGCAATCTGGTGTCCACCATGGAACTCTATGCTTAACGCTATCTGTCGAAGTTTTAGGAATGGATAGCAATGCTGCTTCTATAATCGAATTCTGAATATTGTTTACTTTATCATCAATGGTTTCTCCAACAAGTTCGAGCTTGACGCTCCTTGTGAAGGCGACCCAGTCTGCTCGTTTTACGTTAAATTTAGGCGCTGAAGGCGTTCTCACTGTGTCGCATGAATATTTAATCAAATAGGAAGATGATCGCTTCCCAACGAGTCGTCAATGGTGTGCCACAGGCACTTGGCTGCTATTGATGAAGAGACCAGTGATAAGTCAATAAAGCTCAAATTACCGGTATTATCGTCCACCCGCGTCGGACTACCATCATTCAGAAGGACTAGATCAGACTCATTAAGCAACTTAACTACTTGCTCACCCTACCATCCACCCGCAGGGAACCCCATAACGTATGATGAGCATTAAAATCAGCTAAATTACTTTATTTTGTGGCAGACGTTCCTGAAGAGCAAAGAGCTCATCATAGGCTATCGCTGCATCAGGTGGACAATAAAGTGAACATATAGCCAATACGTGCCATTAATTTTTACTTTGCATGCGACAAATCCAAAGTAGAATCAATAGTCACTTCTGTAAAAGGGAGGCTTTGGTGGATGTACATGGCGACTCCGCCTCCACCCCTACCCTCACGATCCTTCCGACATAAATGGTAGTTTCCTCAGCGAAACGACCTCGTTAGAGACGAGGTGTGTTAAGTGCGTTTCTTGGAGAACTATAATATCGGAGCATAGGACGAGGCTAATAATTTAAGGTCATTTACTTTAGATCTAAGACTTCGACAGTTCCATTGTATAATGGTCGACGCGAAGATTACGTTTTATGGGGTTTGGAAGTGCCTTGTCCACCAGTTTTTTTCTTCTTTTTTTGGGAGGGAGACGCCTCCTCTCCCTCGCTTCCCGGGGACCTCTCTCGGGATGGTTTGGAGACAGAAGCCTCCATGTCCTGCACCTCCTGATGAGGGAGACGACTGACAGATTGCGATCTGCTTCTCTCACGAGAAACCGATCGCGAGCCAGACGAAGTCCTCACAGGAGTAGCCCGGACGGGAAGGTGCGCTCCGGACTGTGATTCAGTATCATCCTCCTTATGATGTTTAGACTGGGTTGATGCAGTCATTTGATCAACCAATTTGGTCAGTGATATACTTTAATATTTAATTCTTTAACGGTCTGTTTAAGTTCAGCAATTTCTTTATCCTTAGCTGCAAGCTGTTGACTGACATTACTTGCACTAGGGGTGGTGTTAGTTACTGCTTCAGCATAGGAAGTATCGGGTTTGTGTGTCAAACTTTCCACTTTCCTCTTAGCTTCAGAATAACTAACTTCATGCTTTCTCATATATGCTAATGTCTCGGTTTCCTTCTTCAGGATGCTACACTCAGCAGATCCTGACTGATGGGAACCTCCACAATTAGCACATTTGGAAATCTGGCTAGTACATGTAATGGTGTCATGGGCTTCAGCACATTTACGGCATACAAATTTACTTGAGTCTTTATCAATACATCTTAATGAGGTGTGTCCGAATTTTTGGCATCTATTACAATGCATTGGCTTTTGGATATAAGGTCTTACTTGAACACGTTCATAACCGACATTGACTATTCTGGATTTTATTTAAAGCAAGGTCAAAAAACACAGTCCAGTTTTCGTTCGCACATTCCGTCCTTCTTGGTCATACAATGAACGTCCACTACGTCTTGGTCCTTCATGCTCTCAAGAATTTCACTTTCTTCCATCGTCCTCAAATCCCTGTGAAAGATTACTCCCTTACAGGTATTTGGGCCAATAGGAATAGTTACTTTAACTCGAAGATCATGAATTTGCGTCAGCTTAAGTAAATCCTTAATCTGGGAGTTGTATTGTACTTTAACAAGGAGGCTTCCATCTCGCAATTTTTTGACAAAATCAAAATCGCCGTCCACTTGACCATCAAGGACCTTTTTGATGATAAAGGGGTTCACGTTCAAAAGCGATTGATTTTCATTCACGCATTTTACATTCGCGAACCTTGCATTCTCGGTGGGGATTTTGAAAAGTGGTCTTCTCGTTCTGTCATTAGTGGGGGTTCCGTTGTTCAGGGTCGAGTTTGTCTTAGAGTGGTCATGAGTCGCCCCTCCTCCTTGAGGAGGAGAAGGGGTAGCCGGGGTATCATCCATCCTGGGCATCGGACCAGGTCCGACCCCTTTGCTTAAATCGTTCTCCTGAAGGGATTTAAAAACTCTTAACTTTTGGTATCAACCTAACAGCAATAGCTAAGAGAGAGTAAATCAGTATTTCGTCCTCTACCCCCCAGTGGAAGCCTGGTTGCGTTCTCCAGTACCACAGAGAGGATCGAGTTATGTGGAGGACACTCCCTTACCGCCGAACTTGCCTAGTGCGAAGGACGGTAAGTCGGTGCCCACCCCCCAGGCGAATACGGGAGCCCACAAGGGTACTCCGGTAGGCTCAGGGAAGTCACATGATAGAGAAAATTTTAAAATTTTGGAAAAAATGCCCCCAAAGGGACCCCCAGACTACTGGGCCTCCTCCCCAGGGGTAAATCCCCTAGGCTCCCGGGTGTAAAAGAGACTGCGGGTCTGAGTTTTGCGACTACCCTACTGTAGCCGTGCCCACCTGAAAAAACAAAGCACTGAAGGTGCTGGCAAAGCACAAAAAATTCTGAAAATTACGATTTTCTTTTTTTTTTATTTACTTTAAAAAACTCGGAAAACAAAATGTCAGGGAACAAGGCCCCGGCCCCGGGGTACTCTGGGGCACAAGTTTTGGTTTTGTTTTTTCTGTTTTTTAGAAGGGTTTTTCTCACAAAAGTTTTAAACACATTTTGAACCAATTTTTTTTTTTTTTTTTTTTTTTTTTTTTTGGATTTTTTGGGCTATAAACCAGCGCATTCCAGGTTTTATTAACCCAAATGATCCTATTTTTCTTCAATCAAAAAGGGCAAAAATTTTTTGTCTCCCTTAGAAAAGATTATTTCTTATTTTTTTTCTTTACGAAAAAATTTTTTTGGGAAAATTTTTTTTTTTGGGGGGGGAATTTTTTTTTTGTTTTGGGTTGTATTTGGCTTTAAAAAAGGGGTTTATTGTGGGTGGTTTTGCAGGGGCATGTGGGGGAATTTTTTTTCTTAGGGTAGTGGTAATTCTGTGGCTTTGTTTAAGGGGGGCCCAACACCACCCCCTTTCTTCTTTTTTTTGGGCGGTCCCCGTTTTATTTTGTTTTTTTTGTTTGGGATTGGGGGGCCCACTCACTTTGCCACGGAGTTTGTATTTTTGCTTTTATAAAGCCCAAAAAACACCTGAGATCTGTGGGAATGAAGGCCCCCAATCCCAGTTGCCCCGGCAAATTTGTCCCTGTCATTCCAGGGATCCAGAGTGGCCGGGACCCATTTACTTATTGATTTTTTGGCCCCATGTACTACAAATATATCCCAAAGTTCTTTTTTTTGTTTTTTCTAAGATTTATGGCTTTAAGTAACTTAAGGAATCAAAAAAATTCTATTCTATCGTGGTCGTCGATATGCAAAATAAAGGGTTTTAAAAGGGAAAAAAAGTTCCAAAAAAATCGATTTTGTTTTGGCGTCTAAACTTTAGTTCACATTCGTAAAACCATACACCCCCCCAAAAACCTCTCTGTTTTGGGAGCCGTCGGTAATATAAATGAAAAAAGGGGATGTTTAAAGGATCTCTCTAAACCTCTGGCGTACCTCCCCTCCGGCGCCATGGCCTTAGCTGAGGGAGCCGTTTCCCTGATGAAAAATTGGGTTTTCCCAGGCGCTATTTTGATGAACCGGTATCGATGGAAGAGATCTAACACTTTCCGACGAGTCGGGGATCTCGGGGAAAAAAAGGCCAAATGCCCTATTGCCATTGGGTGGCTCGGGACTCAGCCCCCTTTTGCGCTAGCTAAACTACTGCCGCGTCTGATGGGAGGGGAGGTACTCCTACTCCCCCTAAAGACCTCGTCCATGCACTTCAGGGCCCAAAGACACACACGAAAACGCCTTCTCCAAACATCCACCTTTAAAACTTGTTCTCGATCCAAACCTACACGATTGCCCAAATTACTTTAGACCAAAAATCGGGGCTTTATTCCCTTAAAAAGACTGTCTATCACCCCCCCTTTTTACCAGAATGCACTTTAATTTATGCTTTTTGACATTTATTCTTTAAAAACGCCCAAATTTTGTTTTCAATTGTCTACTAAAAAAATTAGCCAAAATTTTGCAAAATTTTAAATTGGTTTTGGGTGGTTGTCTAGAGTTACCTGATGTTCGGCTTTTCCTACGGAAAAATTCCCCCATCTCTTTCAAAGGGAAAACTAAAACCCCACTGAGCCCATTTGAATCATTCCGCCATTGAATACGATTTGCTGAAAATTCTGATTTTGCTGGTGCCATAATGCACAATCTCACGTACAGTGATATTTAAATTCCGAGGGGGACGGGAAAAGAGTCTTATCATACAAAAAAAATAATTTTGGTGACAAGACCTTCCTTGGGGCCCCCGTTTCCCTGGAAAAAAATGCCCCAAAAAAGTGAATTGTCAAAAAATAATTTGACGCAAATTCTGCAAATAAAATTTTAAAAAAAAACAAGGAAATTTTTCCACGTAACCCAAAAAGCAAAATTTTTTTCTGATAGGCCATATCGCCTTTTCTGTCGTAGGCTTTTTCTATATCTAAAAATCAAAATCAAAAAATTTTTTTTGGGAAAATGGCCTCTTAAATTGTTTCCGCTTTACAGCTATCGGGAGTTTGGCTCCCTTTTCGGAAGCCGACTGCTCGTAAACTAAAATTACGGAATTTTAAAAAAATCAAAGCCTATTTTAAACATTCTTTCCCAAACCCTTTCAAAAATTTTTGGGCGTGGGAGATGGCAAGTCTGGGATTCCCCCCCTCCTTTCAATAGGAATAAATGGGGGGCAAAGTGCCTGAGTTTAAAAATTTTGGGTTTTTTCCAAATTTTCTTGCCTTCTAGCAACTTAATCATGTCATCAGTTTTAAGATCTTCATCATCCATATCGAATCTCTCGGGGCCTGGGGTTTTTCCTCACGGGCTTCTAGGCTCGGACAAGCTCATTCATTTTTAAAGGTCTTTATTTAATCAAAGTCTCCCCTGTGGCAAAGTGAATGGTTTGGGCGCTCCCCTTCCTTGTGGTCGGAAAACGGGATGGTATTTCCCCGGCTGCTTGTTGAGAACTGCTGGCGGTCTTACTGTCTTTAGGTTTAAAAATTGGCCCTCTGTATGTTTTTATTTTAAAGATGTTTTTCTTATTGATTTTATTTGAAGTGCCCAAAACCCTCTGATATTTTGGTAGGGCTTTTTATTGTAAGACAAAGCTCGCCGGGGCCCTTTTTTTGCTTGTCTTATTATCTAAGCCCTAGCTCTTGCTGTTTGAAATTGCAAAAGTTCCTTTTGTGATGTTTTTTTGAAAACCCTGTACCTTTTGCGTCGGCACGCGCCCTGCGGAAATCGGTGTCCACCAGGGAACTCTATCTTAACGATCTGTCAAAGTTTAGAAGGGATACAATGCGCTTCAAACGTTTCTGAATTTTGTTTATTTTATCTAAATGGTTTCTCCCAAGTTCGAGCTTGACGCCCTTGTAAGCGCCCCATCTGCTCTTTTTACTTTAAATTTTTAGGCCTAAAGGTTCTCACTGTGTCCATGAATATTTAATCAAAATAAAGATGATCGTTTTCCCAACGAGTCGTCATGTGTGCCACGGGCTTTTTGGCTGCTATGATAAAGAGACCATGATAATCAAAAAAGCCAAATTGGGTATTATCGTCCACCCGCGTGGGATCCACATTCAGAAGGACTAACGACCTTAAGCACTTAACCTATTTCCCCCCCTACCCCCCCGCGGGGAAACCCCATAACTATGTGAGCTTAAAATCACTAAATTACTTTTTTTTGGCAGACGTTCCTGAAAGAAAAGGGCCATCAAGGCTATCCCTGATCAGGTGGACAATAAAGTGACATATACCAGATACTTCCCATTTTTTTTTACTTTGCATGCCAACTCCAAATAGAATCAATAGTCACTTCTGTAAAAAGGGGGTTTTGGTGGTTACATGGCGCTCCGCCTCCACCCCCCCTCACCCCTTCCGACAAAAAAGGGTATTCCTCAGCAAAAACACCTCGTAGAACGAGGGTTTTTAATGCGTTTCTTGGGACTTAATATCGGGCATGGAAGGCAAATAATTTAAGGTCATTTTTTAGACTAAACTTCGACATTTCCCTTGTATAATGGTCGACCGAAGATTAGTTTTAGGGGGTTTTGGAATTTCCTTGTCCCCTTTTTTTTTTCTTTTTTGGAGGGAGTTCCCTCCCTCCCTCGTTTCCCGGGCCTCCGGGGATGGTTTGGAACGAGCCCCCCATGCCCTGCCCTCCTGGGGGAGCCTGAAGAGGGATCTTTCCCACGAAAACCAGGGCCCGCAAGTCCTAAGGAGTCCCCGGACGGAAGGTCGCCCCCCGGGATGTGATTGGTTCACCCTCCTTTGTGTTTGCGGGGTTTTTGGGCGTTTTGATCACCTTTTTGGAAAATGATCTTTAATATTTAATTCAAAAACCGTTTTTAATTCAATTTCTTTATCCTTGCTCAAGTTTTGACTGACATTTTTGCACTGGGGTTTTTTGTTCTCTAGCTGGGAATATTTTTTGTGGAAAAATTTTTCCCACTTTCCCCTTGCTCAGAAAAACAACCATTTTTCCTCTTTTAGCAAAATTTTCTTTTCCTTTTTAAATGTCACTCGCAGACCATGATGGGACCTCCACTTAGCCATTGGGAATTTTCTATAAAAGGGTGTCATGGGCCAGCCATTTCGAAAAAATTTTTTTATCTTTATCTCATCTTATGATGTGTCCAATTTTGGCATCTTTTCAGCATTGGTTTTGAAAAAGGTCACTTACACGTTCTACCACTTGACATACTGGGAATTTTTTTAAGAAAGGGGGTCAAAAACACATCCGTTTTTTTTTCGAATTCCCTCTTGTAAACTTTTAACTCCACACGTTTTTGGTCCTTCAGTTCAAAATTTTTTTTCCATGCCCTAAAATCCCGGGAAAGATTACCCCCTTCGGGTTTTGGGGGCCAAAGGGGAAAGTTATTTTAAACCCAAGTCATGATTTTGCCCTTTAAGAACCCTTTAAATTGGATTGAATTTACTTTAAAAAGGGGGGGCTCCTTTCTCGTTTTTTTGACAAAATAAAATCGCCGTCCACTGACCTAAAGGACCTTTTTGATGTAAGGGGGTTCCTTCAAAGCGATTGTTTTTTCTTTCCGCTTTTTACTTCCAAACCTTGCTTCTCTGGGGTTTTTTGAAAATGGTCTTCTTTTTTGCTTAGGGGTTTCCTTGTCGGTCGTTTTTGTCTTGGGGGTTCAGGGTCGCCCCCCCCTCCTTGGGGAGAGAAGGGGTACCGGGAATCTTCATTGGATGGACCGGTCCACCCCTTCCCCTTTTTCCTAAGGGAAAACCTTAAATTTTGGGTTATAAACCAAACAAAAATAGCAAGAGAGTTCAGTTTTCGTCCTCTCCCCCCCCATGGAAGCCTGGTTCGTTCTCCCGTACCACGGAGGATGTTTTTGGTGGGGACCCCCCCCTTACCGCCGAACTTCCCTAGGCGAAGGAGGTAATGTCCCCACCCCCCAGGCGAATCGGGAGCCCACAAGGACTCCGGGTAGGCTCGGGGAATCACATAAGGGGAAAAATTTTAGAAAGAAAGTGCGCCCAAGGGCCCCAGACTATGGGCCTCCCTCCCAGGGTCAAGCCCTAAGGCTCCCTGGTTAAGAACCCTGCGGTCTAGGTGGGGTGCGACTTACGCCTACTGTAGCCTCGTGTCACCTGCAAATCAAAGCACAAAGGGTGTGGCAAGCACATAATTTTCTGTAATCTACAGGATTTTATTTTAAAATTTATTCTTAAAACTCAGAAGCACAATGCCAGCGAGACGAGACCCCCGGGGCCCGGTAACTCTTGTGGCACAAGACTTTATTTTTTTGGTCGGCGTTTAAAGGGGGTTCTCACAAATTAAACACGGGATGACCACCACCTTTTTTTTTCTTTTGGATTTCCTGGCTTTTAACCAGCGGCATGTGGCCAAGTTATAACCATGGTCCTATTTATTCGTCAATCTAGATAAGTCATAAGTTTTGTCTCCTAAAAATTTATTATTCTTATTTTTTCATCATTGAAATAAATTTGTTAGTTAAATCTATTTTATTCTAAAAATTTTAAGGTTTTCTATTGTTGTTTAATTGCATATATTAAGGTGTGGAGGTAAGGTTGTTTGCATGGGCGTGGAGGAATTTTTTTCAATTAGGGAAGTGAGGTGTTTTAAATCTTGTGCGTTGACCCTAAGCGGGCAAACCACCTCCTCCCTTCTTTCTCTCTGGGGTTGTCCCCCGGTTCTATTTTTGGGTTAATTTTTTTTGTTGAGTTGGGTGGTCCACTCACTTTGCCAGGAGATGTATTTTTGCTTTTATAAGGGACACAAACACCTGAGATCTTACGGACTATGCTAGGTCAGATCCCATTGACCGGCTATTTGTCAGCCTGCTCATTCCCCTGGATACCAGAGTGCCTGGTACCCCATTTACTTATTGATTTTTGGCACCATGTACTTACGAATGATTTACCAGAATTTTCATTTTTGGGGGTTTTTCTAATGATTTAAGGGTTTTAAAAGTGAACTTAAGAATCTAAAAAAATTTACTTTTCTACGTGGGCCCGTCGATATGCAAATCATGGCTTTTATCAATGGCAAAAGTTCAGAAAGAAAGATCGATGTAGTTTTGGCAGTCTGATTTTAGTTCACATTCAGTCCCCATACACCCGCACCCCCACTCATTCTGTCTTGGAGCGTCGTATATAAAGAAAAAAAGGGAATTTTAACAAGGATCTCTCTGAACCTCTGGCGTACCCCCACCTCCGGCGCCATGGCCTTAGCTGATGGAACCAGTTTCCCAATAGAAAAATTGGGGTTTTCCCATGGCGCTATGTTTGATTAAACAGGTATCGATGGTAAGAATCTATACCGACTTTCTGACGAGGTGGGTGAATTCTTGTGCAAAGGGCCATGCCACATTGCCATTAGGGTGGCTCGGCCCTCGGCCCCTTTGGGGGCATAGCTCAGGCTAACTGGCCGCGTCTAGTGGGAGGGAGGTACTTCCTACTCCCTCAAGACCTCGATCCGGTGCATTCAGGGCCCCAAGACACACCCAACAGGCATTCTGCCAGCATCCAATCCTTTCAACTTGTTCTCGTGCCAAACCAACCATTGCCCTAATCACTTTAGACCTATCAGGGCTTTATATACCATTAAAAGACGTCTATCAGCTCCCCTTTGTTACCCCAGAAATGCACTTAAAAATTCCATGCTTTTGACATTTATTTTTTAACTGACCATGTGGCTTTCCAATTGAGTCTACTTCAAAAGTAGCCCAAGAAACTTTCCCGAATTTGAATATGTTTGGTGTTGTCTAAGTTAGCCTGATGTTCGCTTCCCCCTACGAAAAATTAACCCCATACTCTTTCGAATGGAAAATTTTAAAACCCACTGAGGCCCCAGTTATGAATCATATCCAGTCCCCAAATTTGGATGCTTTTTGCTGAAAATTCGCATTATTGGGGAAATTTCCATAATGCCACATCACCTACTTGGATTTAAGATTCCGAGGAGGACCCTTGTAAGATGTCCATTTGATCATACATAAAAATATGTTGGTGACAAAATTTCCCCTTGTGACCCCGTTTGCCGGGACAAAAATGTCCGAAAAGTGACATTGTCGAAATAATTGCCCAAAAAGTTCTGTAGAAATGAATTTTGATAAACAAGGCAGTTTCCACGTAATCCAAAAGGGCAAAGTTTTCTGATAGGCCATATCGCCATGTCATGTCGTGGGCCCTTTTTTCTATATCTAAAAATACTGAAATCAAAATCTTTTTGGCAATGGCCTCTTGAATAGGGACTGTCCACTTACTCCTGATCGAGAGTTTGGGGGTCCCTTGCGAAGCCGCCTGCTCTTCAACTAGAAAATTACTGGAATTTAAAAATCAAAGCCACTGGTTAACAATTCTTTTCCATGACCTTGCAAAGCAACTTGTCAACGCATTGGGGGTGGAGAGGGCCCAGTCTGGGATTACCCCCCTTTTCAATTTTGGAAGGGTTGGGCAAAGTGCATGATTTGGAAAGTGTGCTTTTCCAAATTCATTGTACCTTCAAAGAAACTTAATCATGTCACATATTAAGATCTTCATCATCTCATAATCGTCTCATGGGGTGCTGGGATGTTCCTCTCAGGCTTCTAGGCTCGACAAGCTCATCCATTTTTAAATCTTTAATTTAATCAAGTCATCTCCTGTGGCAAAGAATTGGTTGGCAGCCCCGCCTCCCCTTTGGGTGGTCAGGAAGGTGGGATGGTAATTACCCGACTGCTTGTTGAGAGAACTGCCGGGCGATGCATTACCAATGTCTCTGGGAAATCAAATTTTGCCCTCTTCAGTGATGTTTTGATTTTAAAAGATGATTTTTTCTGTTTTATTTTATTGATAGTGGACCAAACCTCCGATATTTTTGTATGCTATTATTGTAGAGACAAAGCTCCCCAGGAGTCTCTTTTTTTCTTGTCTTATACTCTACGAGCCCTAGCTCTTGCTAGTTTGTAGTTGCAAAGTTCTCATTTGTGAAAGTTATTTTTTAAAACCTTAGGCTTTTGCCCTCGGCAACAGCGCCCTGCGGGAAACTGGTTCCACCATGGAACTCTATGCTTACTCTATCTTCGAAGTTTAGGGAAAGGATGCATGCTGCTTCTATATCGAATTCTGAATATTGTTTACTTATCATCATGGTTCTCCAACAAGTTCGAGCTTGACGCTCCTTGTGAAGGCGCCCATCTGCTCGTTTTACGTTAAATTAGGCGCTGAAGGCTTCTCACTGTTCGCATGAATATTTTTAAACAAAATAGAAATGATCGCTTCCACAGTCGTCAATGGTGTGCCACCCGGGACTTGGCTGCTATTGATGAAGACCAGTGATAAGTCAATAAGCTTTAAATTACCGTATTATCGTCCACCCGCGTCGGACTACCAACATTTAGAGGACTAAACAACTCATTAATCAACTTAAATACTTTGCTCACCTCTACCCTCCACCCGGGGAACCCCATAACGTTGATAGCATTTAAAAACGGGTAAAATTACTTTTTTTTGTGGCAGACTTTCCTGAAGACAAAGAGTCATCATAGGCTATCACTGCATCAGGGGACAATAAAGTGACTATACCAGATACTTGCCCTTAATTTTTACTTTGCCGGACAACTCCAAGTAGAAACAATAGTCACTTCTGTAAAGGGAGGCTTTGGTGGATGTACATGCACTCCGCCTCACCCTACCCTCACGATCCTTCGACTATGGTAGTTCCTCAGCGAACGCCTGTCAGAGCGAGGGGTTTAAATGGTTTTTTTGGAACTATAATATTGGGACATAGGCGAGCTAAAATTTAAGGTCATTTACTTAGATCTAAGGGCTTCGACAGTTCCATTGTATAATGGTCGACGCGAAGATTCCCTTTTTATGGGTTTGAAGTCCCGTCCCCGTTTTTAATTTCTTTTCTGGGAGGGAGGTCTTCCCCTCTCCCTCGCTCCCGGGCCTCCATGGTTTTTTTGGGGACGAGTCCTCCATGTCCCGCTTCTGGGAGGAGACGCCGTGAAAGATGATTCTGTTCCGAGAACAGACCACCCCCAAGTCCTACAGGAGTGCCGGACGAAGGTGCGATCCAATGTGATTTGGGATCATCCTCCTTTTGAGTGTGCTTTTGCTGGTTATTCGCAATTTGTAATTGTTTTTTCAATTTCTTTAATTATTTATTCTTAACCGTTTCCCTTTTTAATTTAGCAATTTCTTTTTTCCTTAGCTGCAATTCGATTTGATGCTTTGCACTGGAGTGTTGTTGTTTACTGAACTAGAATATTGGTTTGCTGGTCAAACCCTTTAACTTTTCCCCTTGGCCCCAGTAAATCATGTTCTCATTATGCTAAAGTTTATTTCCTTTTTCAAGTGCTTCACTGCAGACAAGTTGATGGGCCTCCACATTAGCACACTTGGAGTTTTCTAGTACAATACGCAGTGTCATGCTCCGCACTTTTACCGGGATAAAAATTTTCAGTACTTTAAACATTCCTAATGAGGTGTGTCCAATTTTTGGCATCTATTCAGCGTGTTTGAATTAAGGTCCTTTTACACGTTCATATCCAACTGGACATACTCGGAATTTTACAAACAAAAGTCAAAACACATCCGTTTTGTTCGACATTCCCGTCCTCTGGGCATCATTTACCCTCCACACGCTTTTTCCTTCAATTTTTAGAATTTCCTTCCTCCTTGATCCTCAAATCCCTGCTAAAGTTACTCCTTCAGGTATTGGGCCAATGGGATTATTACTTAAATTCAATCATGAATTGCGTCAGTTAAACATCCTAAACCCGGGAGTGAATGCACTTTTACAAGGACTCATCTCGCAATTTTAAAACAAAATCGCCGTCCACTTGACCATCAAGGACCCTTTTGTGAGAAAGGGGCTCCATTCAAGCGTTGATTTCCCTTCCCCGATTTGACAGTCAATTACCCTTTCATTCTCTGGATTGAAAAAAGTCGTTCTCGTTTGTCAAGTAGGGGTTTCCCTGTTCAAAGGGCGCATTGGGCTGGGGTTTATGGTCCCCCCTCCTTGAGGGGGAGAGGGTAGCCGAGGATCGTCATAATGGGATCGGACCAAGTCCCACCCCTGGGCCCCCCTTTTTCCTGAAGGGACCGTTGCCCCTTAACTTTGGTTATCACCCAACAGCATAGCTAAGAGAGAGTTGGCAGTTTCGTCCTCTACCCCCCATGGAAGCCGTTGCGTTCTCCAGTCCACGAGAGGATTTGGTTATGTGGAAAACCCAACTCCTTACCGCCCCAACTTGCCTAATGCGAAGACGGTAAGTCGGTTCCCACCCCAGTCGAATACGGGAGCCCACAAGGTACTCCGGTAGGCTCAGGAAATCACATGAAGAGGAAAATTTTGAATGAGGAAAAGTGCCCAAAGACGCCCCAAAACTACTGGCCTCCCTACCAGGGTCCCAAAGCCGTAAGGGCTACCCTGTGTAGAAGAGGCTGCGGTCTGAGGTGGGGTGTGACTACGCTACTGTTTGCTCGTGTCACTGCAAACAAGCATGAGGTGCTGGAAAGACAAAGTTCTGTATTCAGATTTTACTTATTATTTTCTTAGAACTCAAAAAAGGCAGTGAGACGAGAGGCCCCGGCCAGGGTACTCTTGGGGCCAGACTTTTTTTTGGTTCTTGCTTTGACAGGTGCTATAAGTTCAGAGTGGCATCCTTTTTTTTTTTTTTTTTTTTTTTTTTTGTTGTTTCTTGCTATCAAACCCGCGGCATGGCCAAGGTTTATTAAACCAATGGATCCTATTTTTTCCCGTCAATTTTAATAAGGTCATAAAGTTTGTTCCCTTTAAAAAATTACTTTATTTATTTTTTTTTATTTTTAAAAAATTTTTGTTGAAATCTTTTTTTTTCTAATAAATTTTTATTTTGTCTTTTTTTAATTGGGGGGATTGTAGGTTGGTTTTTTGGTTTTTTGCAGGGGCATTGTGGGGAAAATTTTTTTCAAAATAGGAGTGAGGTGGTAAATCTTTTCGTTGACCCTAAAGGGGGGCCCAAAACCACCCCCTCCCTTCTTCCTTCCCGTGGGTGGTCCCACTTCAGGTTTTTTTTTTTTTTTTTGTAGTTGGAGGTTGGGCCACCCTTTGCCAAGGGTGTATTTTTTCTTTTATAAAGAACAAAAACACCCGGTCTTACGGACATGCTAAGGGCCGATCGCCAGTTGACCCGGCTAATTGTCGCCTTCATTGCCTGGATCCAGAGTGGCCTGTACCCCTATTTGCTTATTATTTATTGCACCATGTAGCTTCGAAGAATTACCCAGAAGTTCATTTTTGGTGGGTTTTTAATGATTTAAAGGCTTTAAGTGAACTTAAGAATCGAAAAAATACTATTCTATCTGGGCGTCGATAGTGCAAAAACAAAGGGTTTATCAATGGCAAAAAGTTCAGCAAGAAAAATCTGTTATTTGGGAGTCTGAACTTTGTTTACATTCAGTCGACCATACACCCGCACCCCCCACCCTTCTGTCTTGGGGCCGTCGGGATATAATAAAAAAAGGGAGATTTTAAAAGGATCTCTCTGAAACCCCTGGCTCCTCCACCTCCGGCGCCATGGGCCCTTGCTGATGGGCCACTTCCATGTGGAAAATGGGTTTTTTCCCTGGCCTATTTTGATGAACCAGGGGATCAGGGGAGAGAGATCTATACCGATTTTTTCCGACGAGGTCGTGAGTCTCGTGGGAAAGGGGCCTAATGCCCTATTGCCATTTTGGGTGGCTCGGGGCTCGGGCCCCCCTTTGCGGCATAGCTCAAGGCTAACTGCCGCGTCTGATGGAGGGGAGGTACTCCCGACTCCCCCCAAAACGCTCGATCCCAGTGCACTTCAGGGGTCCAAGACACACACGCAAACACATTCTGCCACACCAAACCTTTCAAAATTGTTCTCGTGCCGAACCTACCATTGACCCATAATCTACTTTTAACCCAATCAGGGCTTTATATACCATTAAAAAGACTGTCTATCACTCCCCATTTCTACCAAAATGCACTTTTTAAAAAAATTTTTTTCTTTTGACTTTATTCTTTTCTGACCCCGTGGTCTTTCCAATTTAGTCTACTATCAAAAAATAGCCAAAAAAATTTGCAGAATTTTGAATAGGGTTTTGGGGGTTGTCTAGAGTTAGCCCTTTTTGGCTTTCTCCCTACGTGAAAAAATTACCCCAAACTCTTTCAATGAAAACTTAAAACCCCCTGGGGCCCCCATTTGAAAACATATCCTGCCATTGAAAACGATTTGCGGGGAATTCTGCTTATTCTGGGTGCCCTAATCACATCATCAGCGTACAGTGAGTATTTTAAAATTCCGGGAGGAGCTGGTAAGATGTATTATCTACATAAAATAATGTTGGTGACAACACTTCCTTGTGGGACCCCGTTTGCCCGGACAAAATGTCCGAAAAGTGACTTGTCGGGAAAAAAATTGACAGCAAAAGTTCTGTCAGAAATGAAATTTTATAAAAAAAGGCAAGTTTCCACGTAAACCAAAAGCTAAAATTTCTGAGTAGGCCAATCGCCATGTCATGTCGTAGGCTTTTTCTATACTAAAAATACTGAAATCAAAAAAACTTTTTTGGGAATGGCCTTTGAATATGCTGTCCACTTTACTAGCTGTCGAGAGTTTGGCGTCCTTGCGGAAGCCCCACTGCTCTCAACTAAAATTACGGATTTAAAAAATGCAAAAGCCCCTGTTAACAATTGTTCCAGACCCTTTCATAACAACTTGTCAACGCAATTTGGGGGGAGAATGGCAAAATCGGGATTACCCCCTCCCTTTTAAAATTTGGGAATGTGTGGGCAAAATGCCATAGTTTGAAAAGTTGGCTTTTCCAAATTTCATTGACCTTCTAGCACTTAAACTTCTCTGATTAAGTGCTTCTCTCTCATATCGAATCTCATGGGGCCTGGGGATGTTCCTCTACGGGTTCTGGCTCGGCAACTCATTCATTGTTATCTTTATTTAACAAAGTCCTCTCCTGTGGGAAAATGAATGGTTTTCAGCTCAGCCCTTTTCCCTTTTGGTCAGGAGGGGGATGGTATTGCCGAGCTGCTTGTTAAGAACTGCCTGGCGGGGCTTAGCAAGTCTAGGTTTCAAATTTTCCCTTCAAAGATGTTTTATTTTTAAATGTTTTTTTTTTATTGATTTTATTAATTTGGACCAAAACCCCTGATATTTTGGTGGCTTTTATTGTAAACAAGCTCCCCCCAGGATCTCTTTTTGCTTGTCTTATATCTAGGCCCTACTCTTGCGTTTGTATTGCAAAAATTTCATTTTGATTTATTTTTTAAAAGCCTTTCCTTTTTGCGTCGGCACACGCCCCCGGGAAACTGGGGTCCACCAGGAACTCTATGCTTAAAAGCTATCTGTCGAAGTTTTAGGAATGGGTGCAATGCTGCTTTATAATCGAATTTTGAAAATTGTTTACTTTATCATCAATGTTTTTTTCAAAAAAAATTTTGAGCTTGCCTCCTTTGAAGGCGACCCAGTCTGCTCGTTTTTTTTAAAATTTTGGCGTAAAGGGGTTCTACTGTGTCGCTGATATTTAAACAAAAAAGGAAAATGATCGCTTTCCCCCAAAGGTCGCAAAGGGTGCCACAGCACTTTGGGTGCTATTGATAAAAAACCTGTAAGTCAATAAAACTCAAAATTTCCGGTATTATCGCCACCCGCGTCGGGCTCCATCTTCAGAGGACTAGATCAGACTCAAAGCAAATTTAAATACTTCTCACCTCTCCACCCCCGCAGGGAACCCCCTAACGTATGTGAGCTTAAAATCGCTAAATTATTTTTTTTTGTGCAGACGTTCCTGAAGGAAAGACTCACATAGGCTTCGCTGCATCAGGTGGCTAAAATGAACATATAGCCCCAAAACGTGCCATTTTTTTACTTTGCATGCACAATTTCCAAAATAAATCAATAGTCCTTCTGTAAAAAGGGGGGCTTTGGGGGATGTACTGGCGACCCCCCTCCCCCCCTACCCTCACGATTTCCTTCCGACTAAATGGATTCCTCACGAAAAGACCTCGTTAGAGACGAGGGGTGTTAAAATGCTTTCTTGGAGAACTATAAATCGGGAGCATAGGGCGAGGGTAATAATTTAAAGGGCATTTACTTTAGACTAAGATTCGACAGTTCCATTGTATAATGGTCGACGCGAAAATTACGTTTTTTTGGGGTTTGGGAAATGCTTTCCACCAGTTTTTTTCTTTTTTTGGAGGGAGACCCCTTCCCTCGCTTCCCGGGGGCCTCTCTCGGGATGGTTGGGGGACGAAACCTCCATGCCCGCACCTCCTGTGGGGAACACTGACGATTGCGATCTCTTTTCTCACGAAAACCGATCGGACCAGAGAAGTCCTCACAGGGGTACCCGACGGGGTGCGCTCCGGACTGTGATTCGGTACATCCTCCTTGTGATGTTTAGACTGGGTTGATCGTCTTTGATCAACCAATTTTGGGCAAAAGATAAACTTTAATATTAATTTTTAAACCCTTTGTTTAAGTTCACAAAATTTTCCCTTTTCCCTTTGGGTGCAGCTGTTGCTGACATTACTTGCACTAGGGGGGCGTTTGTTACTGCTTCAGCATAGGGAATATCGGTTGTGTGTCAAACTTCCCCTTTCCTCTTTGCTTTAGTATAACTAACTTCATGCTTCCTCAATATGCTATGTCTAGTCTCCTTTGGGGGTTTTCCTCAGCAGTCCTGACTGATGGGGACCTCCACAAATTCACATTTGGGATTTGGCTAGTACAAGTGATGGTGTCATGGGCTTTAGCACATTTGCGGCAAACAAATTTATTTGAATCTTTATTTAAAGCATCTAATGAGGGGTGTCCAATTTTTGGGATCTATTACAAAAGCATTGGGTTTTTGGAATAAGTCTTATTTTAAAACGTTCTAACCGACATTGAAAATATTTTTGGAAATTTTTTAAAGCAAAGGCAAAAAAAACCCGTCCATTTTTTTTCGCACTTCCGTCCCTTTTTGTCCCTACAAAGAAAGTCCCTACTCTTGGTCCTTTAGCTCTCAAGAATTTCACTTTTTTTCCATCGTCCTCAAAACCCTGTGAAAGATTTCTCCCCCTTTCAGGGATTTGGGCCAATAGGAAAAATTACTTTTAAATCGAAGTCATGATTTGCGTCACTTAATTAATCCTTAATCTGGGGTTGTATTGTCTTTAACAAAGGGGGCTTTCCTCTCGCAATTTTTTTTACAAATCAAATCGCCTCCCCTTGCCATCAAGGACCTTTTTTTATGATAAAGGGGGTTTACGTTCAAAAGGATTATTTTTATTCACGGGGATTTTACATTCGCAACCCTTTCTTTTCGTGGGGATTTTTAAAAGTGGGTTTCTCGTTTTGTCGTTAGTGGGGGTTCCGTTGTTCGGTCGGTTTGTCAAAGTGGTCATGAGCGCCCCTCCCCCTTGGGAGAGAAGGGGTACCGGGGATCATCCCCTGGGCATCGGACCAGGTCCGACCCCTTTCTCAAAATGTTCTCCTGAAGGGATTTAAAAAATCTTAACTTTTGGGATCAAACCCAACAGCAATGCTAAAAGATTTAAATCATTTTCGTCCTCTACCCCCCCGTGGAAGCCCGGTTGCTTCTCCTACCACAGAGAGGATCGAGTTATGTGGAGGACACTCCCTTAAACCCCGATTGCCCAGTCGAAGGGCGGGGAATCGGGCCCCCCCCCCAGGGGAATACGGGGGCCCCCAAGGGGCTCCGGTAGGGGTCAGGGAAGTCACATGAGAGGAAAAATTTTAGAATGGAGAAAAAGTGCGCCCAAACCCCCGACTACTGGGGCCCCCTACCCAGGGGGCAATGCCCCTAAGGGGTACCTGGGGTGAAGAAGCTGCGGGTCTGAGGTGGGGGCTGACTACCCTACTTAGCTCGTTCACCTGCAAAACAAAGCCGAAGGTGCTGGGAAAACACAAAATTCTGTAAATTTAAGATTTTACTTACTTTTTTTTTTCGTTTAAAAAACTCGGAAAAAACATGTCAAGTGAACGAGAGGCCCCCGGGTCCAGGGGAATCTTTTGGCACAAGACTTTGTTTTTTGCTTTTGCGTTGGAAAAGGGGTTTTCTCACAAAACTTAAAAACGAGTGTTTCATTTTTTTTTTTTTTTTTTTTTTTTTGTTTTTTTCTTTGGGTATCAACCCGCGGCATGGCCAAGGTTATTAAGCCAATGGATCCTATTTATTCTTCAATCTAGATAAAGGGCATAATTTTTTTCTCCCTTAAAAAAGATTACTTTATATTATTTTTTATCTTTTTAAAATTTGTTGTGAAAACATTTTTTTGGAAAAAATTTTTAATTTTTTTTTTTATTTAATTGGGGAGGGTTAATGTTTATTGTTTGGGGTTTTCAGTTGGCATTGTGGGGGATTTTTTTCTAATTTGGGTGGGTGGTTACTTGGGCGTTTACCTAGCGGGGGCCCAACACCATCCTCCCTTTTTTTTTTCCTGTGGTGTGTCCCACGTTTTTTATTTTTGGGTTTTTTTTTTTTATTTTAGTTGGTCCCCCTTTCCCCAGGAGTGTATTTTTGCTTTTTAGAGACCAAAACACCTGAGATCTGTACGGCGTAATTGC
>NW_023657895.1:7500-22500 GCF_015228065.2 Penaeus monodon
TATTTATATTTTAAATATATTTTTTAAAATATATTTTATTTATATATATAATATATATATTTTTCACACATATATCATATAATGTATATATGTACGTATTTTTATAAAGTGTGATGCGTACATAATATTTTAAATATATTATTTATATATATATATTTATATTATATTTTTATAAAATTTATACATATAAACATAAAATGTTGGGTGTGTGTGTGTGTGGGGGGTTTGTGTGTGTTTTTTGGGGTGCGTGCGTGTGTGTGTTTTCCCGGGTTTTGTGTGTGTGTGTGTGTGGTTGTGTGTGTGGTGTGTGGTGGTGTTTGTGGTGTGTGTATGTGTTGGTGTTTGGGGGTTGTGTGTGTGTTGTTTGTGGGGGTGTGTGTTTATGTACGGGGTGTATGTTTGTTTTTAATTTAATTTTATATTTATAATTTTTATATATATATATATTTTATTATTTTTTATTTATTTATTTATATATACATTTATATATATATATATATATTTATATTATAATATATATATAATGTAATATAAAAAAAATAAAAAAATAAAATTTTTAAAAAAAAATAAATATATATATATTTATAAAAATATATAATAATATTTTAAAATATATTTTAAAAATACACACAAACTAAACACGTTAAACACACACACACAAAACAACACAAAACCACCACACACACCCCAAAACACACACAACACACACACAAAACCCCCACACACACACACACACACACCCCCCCACACCACCCCCCACCACCACACACAAAACCCCAAACCACACCCACACACCCACCAAAACACATACACACATACACATACACACAGACACCACACCACCCAACACACACCACACACAAAACACACACACCACCCACACACACAAAAATATATATTTTATATATATAATATATTAAAATATATTTTATATATTTTTGGGTATTATTGTTAAATATGTATATTTTAAGGTAAAATATACATAAAATAAAAACATAAAATAATATATTTTATATATATATATATATTTTATATTTTTATATATATATATATATTATATATTAAAATATTTTATATATTTTAAAATATATGGAAATATAAAATTTATATATATAGTTATATATATATATAATATATTATATATATTGTAAAATATAATTATTTTTATATATATATATTCCCCCTAATCTACCCTATATATTTTATACTAATTTTTCTATTTTATATATATATTTGTGTGTTGTGTGTGTGTGTGTGTGTGTGTGTGTGGGTGTGTGTGTGGTGTGTGGTTGTGTTCTGTGTGTAGTGTGTGGTGTGTGTGTGGTGTGTGGGGTTGTGTGTGTGTGTGTGGTTGGTGTGGTGTGTTTTTGTGTGGTGGGGTGTTATTTTGTGTGTGTGTTTTGTGTTTATGTTGTTATGTGTGTGATTGTACATTTTATCTAATTTTATATATATATATATAAAATATATTATATACATATATTTTGTATATTTTTTTTTTTTTTTGGGGGTTTTTTTTTTGTGTGTGTGTGTTTTTTGTGTTTTGGTTTCGTGTGTGGGGTGTGTCTGTACATATAATGTAATATATGTGTTTTTATATATATATATATATATTTTAAAATATAATATTATATATATCCCTAATATGTAAATTTAAAATTTTATATTATATAAAATATAAATATTTTTCTTTTAAATTTTTTGTATATATATATATATATATTATAAAATTTTTAATTATAATATAAATATATATATATATATATATATATATATATTTATATATATAATGTTATATATTTTCCCTTTATTGTGTATATTGTAACATATCATATTTATATGTATATACATGTATGTTTTATGAATACATACATATAATGTGAAATATATAAAATGTGTGTGTGGGGGTGTGTTTTGGTGTGTTTGTTTGGGTTTGTGGTTTTTTGTGGTTTTGTATGTGGTGTGTGTGTTTGTGTGTGTATATGTGTGTTTTGGTGTGTGTGTGTGGGGTGGGGTGTGTGTGTGTGGGGTGTGTTTTTTTGTGTGTGTGTGTTTTTTGTGTGTGTTTTGTACATATAATATACAACCATATATATTAAAAACCCCAAATAAAAAAATTTTATATATACATAAATATCTCCCTATATATATATTTTATTATATATATATATATATATATATATATATTTATATTATATATATATATATAATTATTTTAAATACATATATTTATATATATATAAAAATTATTTTATTAAAATTTATATATAAAATAATATTTTTCACAACATTTTATACATATATATGTATATTTCCGTATTTTTAACATTGTTGTTATGCTATAAAATATATATATATATATTTTATATATATATTTTAATAAATATATATATATATTATATATATAATATATATTTATATTTTTAAATATTATATTATAATTATATTTTATATAGTTTATATATAATATATATATAATCTATATATTATATATATATTTTGTGGGGAATGTGTTTGGATGGTGTGTGTGTGTGGGGTTGTTTTCTGTGTGTTGTTTGTGTGTGTGTGTGTGTTTTGTTTTGTGTGTGTGTTTGTGTGTGTGTGTTTTGGGTGGGGGTGCGGGGCGTGGTGTGTGTGCGTGTGGGGTGTGCTGTGTGTGTTTGGGGTTGTGTGTGTGTTGTGTGGTGGGGTGGGGTGTTTTGTGTGTGTGTGTGTGTATGGGGTGTGTTTGTGGTGTGTGTGTGTGTGTGTGTGGGGTGTGGGGTGTGTGTGTTTTATGTAGTGTGTATGTTTGTGTGTTTTAATATAATATATTATAATATATATATTTATATATATATATATATTTTAATATATAATTTATTTTTTATTTATTTTTTCTTTTTTAATATAATATATATATAAAAATTTATATATATATAAAATTGTATATATATATAATATATTTATATATAATATATATATATGCATATATTATATATATTATTATTAAAATATATTATATTATATAAATATACATTTTTGTTTTTGTGTGTGTGTGTGGGGTGTGTGTGTGTGTGTGTGTGTTTTGTTTGGGGTGTGTGTGTGTGTGTGTTTTGTATGTTTTATGTGTATGTTGTTTTTTGTGTGTGTGGGGTGTGTTTTTTTGTATGTAGGGTTTTGGTTTGTGTGCGCGTTTTGGGGTTGTGAAATTAACACATATAAATCAAAAATTTTTATAACATAATACACACAAAATTATACATATATATACACTTTCCCTCCCCCCAAAGAATTTTACCCTTCTTCTCCCCCATTATATCAGCCCCTCCCTCGTTTTTCTCGTTTTCCCACTCTTTTTCCGCTGTTTTTCCGAGCTCGCTCTCATTATCCTTCTCCTTGGTCTAACAGTACCAAAATTTCCACCCTGCCCCCTTTTCCCTACATCGTCGATGACGGTCATTGTTTTTTCCGGGGCCCCGAAACCCATCCGATATGGGAAATCTCCTTTATGGTACCATAATTAATAAAACATAACTTTTTCATCTGGTGGGCCCCCCCCGCCGCGCCCTCCCCAAATTTAAACCCTGCTTTTTCCAAAACCCCCACTATAAATGCAATGGCTTGGGGTGTGTGGTGTTTTGTGTGTGTGAATATACATTATTATATATATATATATATATTATATATAAAATATATAATATATATATATATAATTTTTGTTATATATATATATATATTATATATATATATTATATATATATATATTTTATTTTAATAAAATATAATTTATTTATTTTTTATATGTGGGGTGGAATAAAACATATATATAAATAAAAATTATAATATTTATATATAATATATTATAATATATCTTTTTATATATTATGTATATAAAAATAATTATTATATATTTTATTATATGTATTATATACATATATATATATATATATATATTATATTATATATTTTTACATATATATATAAAATTTTTATTTTATATATATATAATATAATTAAATTATTTATTTTTTTAAATGCCTATTGTCACACACACACACACACACACCACACACACCCCCACATTTTATTTTATAATTTTATATATATATATATTAAAATATAAATATTTTATATATATATATATATATACACACCCTATTATTTTTTTATTTTTTATTGTATGTAACACATATACTACATATATAGAGCATAAGAAAAGATAGATAAACAGATAATAGATGTGGTATGTTTCATAAAAATAATATTGTGTGTTTTTGTGTGTGTGTTGGTGTGTGTGTGTGTGTGTGGTTGTGTTGTGTGTGGTGTGTGTGTTGTGTGTGTGTGTGGGGCGTTTTTTGGGGGATGAGGGTGTTTTTTAATATGTGTGTGTTTTTTGTGGGGGGGGGAGTGAGTGCGTAAATTTTGGGGGTGTATATATTGTGTGTGTTTTTTTGTATGGGTACGCGCATTAAAGTGTGCGTATGTGTGGGTGCGTTTAAGTAGTTTTTGTATTGTTTTGGGGTGTTCAGTTGTGACACTGTTGTAGAGCGAAAGAGAAAAAGATTATAACTCATTCTTATCTATCATTTGCGACTTATATTTTTTCCAAAAAATTATTTTTTTTTTCAAAAAAAATCGAAACCCCCATAGCGTCAGTCCATCAAATCTTGTTCCCAAAAGTTCAAGTATGATCCATTTTCGGTTTTTTGAACTTCTGTTTTTTTTCCCCAGATCTCTTTTTTAAAAAAAGGTGAAATCTATTTTTACTAAAAATCCCCGGTAGTAAAACCAAAAAACTAACACTGTTATGTTTTGGTTTTTACTGAAAGGGGAGGGACCCCAAATGCAGAGCCGTCACTTCTCAGGGAAAACGGGCCGGCACTTAAACCCTTTGGGCGAGAAGAGGCTCTCTGTTTAAAAAGCCAAAAAGAAGGTTCCCGGGGAAAAATCATCGAAATCAAACTTAGCGAAAAGCCATCTCCGGGGTCCCCCCCTTGAAAACTTGCATTTGAAAATTTACTACCCTTTAAACCCCGGCCCCTTAAGGGTTTTTTTACATATGGCCCCTGATTTTTTTTTTTTTCTGATCTTTTCACATTTTTTTGTTTTTGTTTTTTTAGTCTTTATTGTTTTTTTTGTAATGAAGAGGAAAGGGATTCATTGACTTTAGGGGAAAAAGACTTTTGATTTGGTTTAAACGTTCATTCTTTTTCGAAAAGGCCCTGAGTCGTTTGCTCTTTGTTCGATGAAAGCATTTCCTGCCGTTATTCAGTCTAAACTTGCAGTATTACCTTTTCATTATCATTGTTTTATTTTAATCATTATCACATGTGAAGCGTTATTATCGTTATTATTATAATCATCATTATAATCTTATTCATTATTATTATTTTTTTTTTTTATTATCATCATTATTACCATTATTTTTAAATCATTATTGTAACCATTATAATAATAATGGTGGTATCATCATTATCATTACTACTATTATTACCATTGTTATTGGTAGTGGAAAAATTTCAAACTTCGTAGAGTTAGAGATGTTGGGTTTGGTTGCGTGTTACCAACTACAGGTATGTCCATGTGGGTTTGGCGTATTTTGAGAATGACTCGGGTGATTAAAAGTGATCCCGTAGCCCACAATAAAAATAATAATATATAACATCACTGGCTGACAAAAAGGCAACATAAAAAAGAGCATCCATAATATACATTCATTATGCGCAAATCTTTCGAACATAACCAATTCACAAGATAACACACCATACACTTACTTGAAACAATAGAGGCAACCCGCCACGCACGAGAAGCACCAACCAGTCAGCTAAAATTCCAACGATCTATCACCAAGATAAAAAGCCTCTCTCCCTTGACCGACCTGGCTTGACCTTTTATACTGGGTTTCCCCGCGCTTGGTGAGGTTTTACCCAAATCCCAATTCATTCTATTTATTAATTAGTGTATTATGGGGTTAAAGCAAGTTTAAATATACATAAATAAAAGAATAAAAAAACTATAAAAAAATTGGCACATTAAATAAATAAAGGACAGGAAAGTACGAAAAATTGAAGTAAAGGATCCGAGGGGGAAAACGGGAAAACACAAAGAGGAAAACGAGAGAAAAACAAAACTAAAGGGGAATTAGTCGAAGACAAAAGGTAAGAATAAGGCAAGGTAAGTATAGAATATAAGGTAAGTAGTGTATAAGTAGTGTTACGTGCAGTAGAATGGTGTAAGAGGGTATAAGTAGATCACGGACCAATGGGAACGGTAAGTCAGAGGATATAAAAACACACGTTCATTCTTATTAAAAAAAACACGTACTGGCAAGATCAACATGTACCAACATTACAGTCCGTAAACGTCAGGGGAACAGGCGGCCCGATAGCTTGGGGGGTGACGCGCCTGAAGCCAGGGAAATTCACTAAACTCCCTCCCCGCCTCACTTCGGACGACTCCCTCTCGACCTCGACGCACACAGAACGGCCACTGCTGCTTCTGAGGCCCTAGCGTGGGGCCCCGGTCCAGCCACTCTCGACTGAACAGACGGGGTCATGCAGCATCAGAGGGACAGCAGAGAGGTAACGAGAGGAGTCGGTCGAAAGCCACACTACCGGATCCACGGGTCAAAAAGAACTCAGCAGCCCTTGGTCCACCACGATCGTCCACGACCCCCGGGAAAGAGCGGCTCTAAAACTGCGGATGGACTCAAAAGGACCGTAAGCACAAGGAACATCGCACCTACAAGAGACTGAAATTAGTGTATGGCATTTACTATGTTCATCCTGTATAAGGAAAAGTCCTGAAGGAATTCCACTGATAAATCTATAGATACGGATGCACGCCCAGATAGGAAGAAGGGCATCAAAGAACGAAAGCGAAGAAGGAAAAGGACGACGAACCATTGAGCAATCTCACCAAAGCTGAAAGAAAAAGAAAGAGACAGAATAAACCGAAAATGAATAAGAACATTGAGCCCAAATATAAATAAATCACAAATAAAAATGAAACAAAATAAAATTTAAATATCAAATACAAAACTTAAGAAATACAAAAAAAAAAAAAAAAAACTTCAAATTAATCTTACGATTAAAGGACATAAAAATACAAATTAAACATAAAAACAAAAGTAAACTTAAAAGCTACAAACTTAAGAATTCTACAACTCCAAATTACTTTAAAATCTAGCACTCACTTAAACCCAAAAAACAAACAAAAGCATAACAAATAAAAAGATCTCAAGAAAACCAACCACACTTGGTAAAGTGTAGTACATTGTCGTGGAATACACAACCTATCATCTCGACTTGGGTTTGAAGAATACAATTCAGATTAATACACGATAAATGGTAATGTTAATACGCACACTTGATATACCTTTTTCAAGCACAAATTTTCATTTTCAGAGCACTTTCTATATCTTAGAAAATGAAACACTTAGCACACATATCACAAAACCTCTCACTGGCATAATCCTTCAAGCAAAAGCAAAGAGGGAGACCAATCTAGGCTAACCATCGTCAGGAGGTCGGCAAAAGGAGGCCAAGAGAGCAACTGCAGGATCATCATACGGTAATCATCAAAAGGAGGAGGATCGTCCACGTCCCCATCCTCATCTATCTCGGCATCATCTGATAGGTGGATTTTCATCATTCGTCCTGTAGGCCTCTGCTGATTGAGGTGGTAAATCTTCTCCTTGAAAGGAGAGACAGTACTCTAAATCAACCGTGTTACAGGACCGGTTTTCTTTAAGAATCGAGCCAGCCCAAAACCAACGAGGTCCAAGGGCCCCACGCCGTTCAAACTCCTACCATTCGAGGAAGGTTTTTAAAAGAGGACTAGATCACCGACCTCAGCAGCAAGGTGGACTTTCGGGTTTCGCCGATTATAATCCCAGGCCCAACCTTCCCTGGCCTGCACTGACGTCTCAACGGCAATCTCTCTACCCTCTCCTTAACCAGCAGCAAAAGATTGTGCTGCTTCATGATCAGTCTCCTCGTAATTGCTTTTGCCAACAGGATAGGTGACAATATGTCCAGTCAGCAAAAAAGAGGCTGATCACCCACTGAGCGGTGTACTGCACTGTTCATGGTCAAACGAATATATGGCAAAATTCTCCCATTCTAAGGGAGAAGCCTCCAAAGTGTTGCCAAGGCGTTTTTTCACCACTCCATTGGTGCGTTTAATCATCCTATTAGCTTGGGGATGGAAAGCATAGTGAAAAATTTTTTGTACACTGGCTAACTCACAAACCTCTAAATATAGTTTGTAATCTTGGCCATTTGTCGTTTGCAATAGACGGGGGTGTTTCAAACACAGTCACAAACTGATTAATAAAGGCAATCACCCATCCTTGGAATGGCAAGGTATCAACTGGACTATCGAGTGAGTTGGTCTATGAAGCCTTACATATTTATTACCTTGCGAGGTCACTTCAAGTTCCATGAGGTCTTCAGATAACCTTTCCAGCGGGTAGCGACCTGTGGTGCAGCAGCAAAGGCGGCACGAAAGCCATCCCCTTTATGTTTTCTCAACAAGATCGACATGTACAAACATTTTCCCTTTTCCTGTGGCCAACACTGTTAGGAAGTAAAAGTAATCCCGGGAGCTTACAATACTTCCTGTAAACCCCAGGGGACCTGCTGTTGCACCTGCAGAGCCAAATCTTTGGAGAGCTCTAAGTGTCTTGGTCAACCAACTGATGGAGCACTCAAATCTGGGAGATGACGGACATGATACAGAACTCATCTCAAGCTAAAACTCTTCAGAGAAAGAGGAAGGCGACGACGTGGTAAAGTCCATTCCTCTAATACCAATCACCTCTTCCACAGGGGATCCTCGAGTTGGTGACGACGCAGACGTCTGGATCACGCTGTGCATTTCCCGTTCCCAGCCACTGCACGACTAAACTGGTCTGGGACACGAGTTGAGTCCTTTGTATTTCAGAACATAATTATAAAACTAAGTTCGTGCAAAAAACGAGTGATACGCAGACTTTGGGTTTTCCTACGAAACATAGGTCAAAGGGCCCATGGTCTTGTATTGTAAAGCGGCGTCCAACATATACATCGAAGGCTTTAACCCCTCTATTACTGCAAGTGCCTCACAATCAGTTGCAGGGTACCGTTTTTCAGCATTCCTGATTTTGCGGCTGAAGTATGCAACAGGCTGCAAGCGACCCTCATCGTCACATTGTATCAAGCAAGCGCCGATTGAAACACCCGATGCATCGGTGTGAACTAAAAAGGCCTGTCAATCTGGCTTACTGAAAACTGGGCAGAGATAATGCCTCCTTCAAGTTCTGGAAAGCATTTTCCCTCCTGCTGGCCCTAGACAAACTTTGTATCTTTGCGTGCCAAAGCTGGTAAGTGGTGATGCAATATTTGAATAATTTTTTAATATGGTTCCTAAAGAAGCCTGTGCAACCGAGAAAGCGGCGCACTTCCCTTTGGTTCCTAGGCTGAGGCATTTTCCCTGTATTGCAACCACCTTATCTGGATCAGGTTTCCACACCCTTGGGCGAGATCTTAAAGCCCAGGAATTTGAATGGTCTTTTGCAAAAACACATTTCTTCCTGTTGAGCCTAAATCCTCCCTTTTAAAAAGGAGCAACAGATTCTCATCCAAATGCCTCAGATGGCCCATCAAAATTACTGCTGTGCACCACCACATTATCTAAATAGGCAATGGTGTGCCTGCCTATAACAGATGAAAGCCACAGTCAACAGCCCGTGGAAATGTCGAAGGGCGGTTGCAACCCAAATGGCAACTGAACTGGAAAAGCCGATGCCCATCTGAGAATGCAGTCTTTGGCTTATCATCTGGTTGACATCTACTGTCCAGTAGGCACTGCGGGCATCCAGAGCAGTGAACCACATTGTTCCATGCAGCTGTCAAATAAGCTCATCAATGCGTGGCATTGGATAAGTATCCTGCTCTGTAAGGGCTGTTGAGACCTCTGTAGTCTATACAGAAACGGGTAGACCCATCTTTCTTTCTGACAAAAACGATAGGGGAATGCCAAGGAGAGGTGGAAGCCGTACACATAGTGGACCTTCACCCTCTTTGTTTTTATAGTATGTGAGATACCAGGGACATTTTCCTAGCTTTGCCTGCGCATCAAATAATGTCACACCTTACCTAGTACCTGCCTCAGCTGCTGTTGCTGGCCAAGAGTAAGGTGGCCCAGATCAACCTCACTTAAAAGATCACTAAGCTCAGCATCACCCAGCTGAAAACCCTTTTCTTCAGGGCAATTAGTATTTGCACCTGGGCAGTTCAACACCAAGTTGGTGTTTGTTTCACCCCATTGCAAGGTTGGAGATCCACATCTGGCAGAATGATGTAATCATCTGCACTCCTAAAGTCACCAACAGCATCAAAGCTGTCAAAGTCATCATCAAAAAATCCCTCACCCAGTTCAGGACCACCATTATCACCCAAGAAGAACTCTGTCCCCAAAGCTTGCCCTCTTCAGCATACTGGAAAGAAGTTCCACGAATGCTAGCCTTTCTTATCTCACCACCCTTAAACCCATTTTGTTCTATTTGGCACTGCACTATTAAAAACATACCCTTTTGGGACTGGGAAATGGCATTTTCACAATCTACACCACTGACACTGGCACTTTTCACAGTTTCACAACACTACAATCACCTTCATTTTGCTTATCAAACTACACACGTGCTTCCAGCTCCAGTGAGAAGACCTTTTACAATGTTTTCAACTATAGCTAACCTATGTCCATTTTTCACTTTACAGGCCGTGCAGTCTCATTTACTGCCCAGCCTTTAATGTGGCCCTCTTTAACTTCTTGTAGGACCTAGGTACCACCAAAGGGGCACTCAATACCAGAAACCATAAGTTCCTTGGGGGCTTGCATACCCCCAGGAACGCTACATTTTGACAAAGCGCCCACAACGAGGCGGCCCAAAAGCAGGTACACCAACATGTGCTACCTGTGAAGCAGGTATGACCTTGACTGCTTGTGGTGTACCTCAACAAGTACAACTTGTAATGACTGGGAATCCGTATACAAAATTGGGAACTTCTGACCTTGCAAGACCAATAAATCCTCTTTACTTTGGTCAGAAAAACACTCGAGCCTGAAGTTAAACCGTCTGAAAAAGATCCATGCCCCAAAAAAACTTCTCCAGGAAAGGAAAGACCATCCAAGATACACACTTTAATACTGAACTCACTCATTCACACTAAAATTACCCAAAATTTCACCCCCGAACTGGAATAGTCTTACCAGAAACTCCTTTCTCTCGTTTAAAAGATTCTTTCTCACATCTTTCACTTCATCTTGAACCCATTAATCATTAAGTAAACCATAGGCGAACTACAGGTTTCTCAGGAACCTTACTCTCGCAGTCAGTGGTTGACAGCACCTCTTTGCTCGCCAGTGACGATTTCGCTGCCACGCCTGACCTGGGCCCATGAAAAGGGCCACTGCTGTGCAAGGTGACCTGGCTCACCACATGCAAAACACTTCCTTGCAAATCAAGACACGACATTCTGATCTATCATGCTCTGGTTCTTGTGGGAGCGACAGTACCTCCGAAGAGGGTCTACCTCGGCTGCCGTGGTCGGAAAAAACGGTCTAGCAGGAGGGAAACTTACCTCAGGACCTTCACTTTCCCTGAGACTCCAAACTCTCTGCGTAGTCTCAACAAGATTACAAAGCTCTGCCTCTTCCTTCACCACACTGCTTCCTTGATCCATCGAGGAGTCCTTGCAAAAAGGACCCGTCTTATGAGGTCATCTGGATCACCAATGGCCCGAGGGTAATCCCGTAATCCCTGGTATACCATGCCTTCCAATATGAAATAAAAATCCATAGGTGCTTGACCAGGGTTTTAGCTTCGGGCTATGAAGCACCCGGGAAAAATCAGATGACGTACCAGTTTTCCCCTGAAATTCTGCCTAAGCTTTGTCCCTTTAAATTTAAGCCAGGATGCAATATTTTCAAAAATGGAGAATTTACTATCAGCTCTGGGGCACCCTTGCATGAAGCTTTTGCAGCTTAATAAAAGCTGAATCTCTCCCGAGGACGAGAGTGGTTCTCGACACTCCGCAGCCAGCTCTCAAACCCCTTGGGTTTCCCTTTAAGGGGGTGGGCAGAACTAATCTCCACCTTAAACGAGGAAATTTGGGTCCCTCTGCACCCAAACTCAACTGGGGGTGCTTCCTGACAGAAAAAGGGGGTTGAAGGACGAGATATACGAGCTTGTAGCTTACTATTCTGCTGGGGCAGACTCTGGACCTCCAGTGTGAGCTGAGAATTTTTTTAAAGCTTTTCCATCACTGAAATTCCGGAAGCCGCTTCCTAGCTCGTCGAAAGGGGGGGACGGACTGTGTTCCGACTTCCACCGTTCCTGCGACCATGGCTCGTGTCCGAATCGTGCTAATCTAAAACTATAGTCAGAGCAACTCCAATGCTGAACAAAACACCTAGGACAACCCTCAAAAAGTCTATAGAAGCACTGTACTACCCGTAACTCACAAAAAACGTACGATTACTCATCAGCTAAATAAAACAATCATACGGTCTCAGAGCAAACACTAGATTCATGCGATCAAAATCACAAACTTCAGATGCACGTTAATATTACTCATAGTACACACGCACAGAACAGACAAAACACGACAAAACACATTTATAAGACACTTCTAAAATCTCCACTAAAACAGACGTAAAACTAACTGATGCACTTTTTAAACACCCGCACATAAAAAAAAACTCACAATCATAGAAACATTGCTAAAAAACACACTAAAACATACATAAAACTTCCCCTGAAGCACTCGTAAAACACTTCTAAAACATCCATGCGCAAGCATAGAATCATCCACTTAAAAAGAACACGCAGTTATTAAAAAATTCGCTTATAAGATTCACTAAAACAGGCAATAAAACACGCAGTTATTAAAACCCTTCGCTTAAAGATTCACTAAAAACAAGCAAAAACACGTATCAAAACGCACAAAATTCACTAAATAAAAATACATACACATTCAGAGGACACACTAAGGTAATCACAAAACACAACCAAGTAGAAAATTTTTCATAAAACAAGTAAACTTGCGTGACCTCTTTTGAACACCTCCTCCAACATAAACTTTCACGAAGTCACAAAAGGCAAACAGCGAATTCCTAAAAACCATGGAATCGCTCGTCTCATACCAGAAAGTCAAAGCTCGCAACAAAATACTGGAGATAAAACACAAGGAAAACACACAAACACAAACACCGAAGCAAACAGCCGTAAAAAAAAAAAAAAATACATAAAACTGAAGAAAACCACTAAACCAAATGAGTAAAAACCAAAAGAAATACAATAAATCAAAGATAAAACCGAAAAAAAGAACAAAAGAAACTAAAATAAAAGAAACAAAAGAAATAAATAAAAATAAACCCTGTGTGACAGACGACTACGTGACTACGGGTAAGAACTGCCGAAAGACATATAGCGCTTAGACATAACAGCGTTACACCGTCTTGGAGTCATCGAACTAGCAAACAAAACGCCCTTTCCCGCCGCTTGCCACAAAATATGTGTTACGCTGTAGTGAATAAATCAAACTCCGTAGAGATAGAGATGATGGTTTGGTCCCATGTTTGGGGTTTGGGATATTTTGAGGAGGACTCTCGGTGATCCGTAGTCCCCAATAAAAGAATAAAATAACATCAATGGCTGACTAAAAGGCAACATAAAAAAGAGCATCCATAATATACTTTTTATTACGCGCAAATCTTTCAACATGACCCATTCACAAGATAACACACCATACACTTACTTGAAACAATAGAGGCAACCCGCCACTGCACGAAAAGCACCAGTCAGCCCGCTAAAAATCCAACGGTCTGTCACCTAGATAAAAAGCCTCTCTCCTTCTGACCGACCTGGCTCACCTTTTTACTGGGGCTTTCCCGCGCTTGTGAGGTTTTACCCATAATGCAATTCATTTTATTATTAATTAGTGTATTATGGGTTTAAAGCAAGTTTAAAAATACATAAAATAAAAAGAATAATAAAACTATACAAACATTGGCACATAAAATAAGGGAAAGGACAGGAAGTACGAAAAAGTGAAAGGAAGGATCCGTGAGGGAAAACGGGAAAACACAAAAGGAACCGAGAAAATAAACTAAGGTGAATTAATCGAAGACAAAAGGGAGAATAAGGCAAGTAAGTATAGAATATAAGGGAAGTAGTGTATAAGTTGTGTTACGTGCAGTAGAAATAGTGTAGATGTATATGTAGATCACGGACCAAGGGGAAAGGTAAGTCAGGGGATATAAAAACACATGTTCATTCTTTTTAAAAAAAAAAAACACAACAAACACAGAAAAACAGCAAGCTACGTCTCTTGCAAGGAGAAGGAGTCCGTAGAGTTCCTATACAGGTCTGTAAAAAACGTCAGGGGCACAGGCGGCCCGAATGCCTGGGGGGTGGCCCGCCTGAAGCCAGGGGAAATTCACTACAGTTATGATTATCAAAATTATCATTTTTTTTTATCATTGTTTTTTTAATACTATTATTTTATTGTTACTTTTTATTATTATTTATTATTATTGTTTTTTTACCATTTTTAAATCATTATTATTATCATTTTTTTACTACTACTCTACTTACTATGCATCAATTTTTATTACTACTACTATTATTTTTTTTATTTTTTTTGGTGTTGTTATTATTAGTAGTTTCATTGTTGTTTTTATCGTACTTTATTATCTTTTTCCCTGTTATTTAGAATATCAGTATCTATAATCATTACATTTATTGTTGTTTTTTTTATTATTATTGTTTTCATTATTATCATTACTTTTATTCTTTTTATCATCATTATTTTCATCAGAAATCATTATTCTCATTATCATTATTATTGTGGTTGTTATTATAATTATTGTTATTATTGCAATATTATTTCTTACTATTATTACGTTTATTATCATTATTGATATTACTATAATTATCATTACTATTATTATAATTATCATTATTATTGTTTT
>NW_023657896.1:0-25981 GCF_015228065.2 Penaeus monodon
GTTATTTTTGCCATCAGATATCTTTAAACCTTCATGCCATTAACAATAGGTCATGCAAAAATTAAAGATAGAACAGTTGAGCTGCACAAATTTAGGAATGAACATTTTCATGTTGGCCCGACTGCTAACTGAAGATAAACCTTCAAAATAGCTTAAGCTATTAGCCTATTTATCTATTTTTATATTATTGGCTAAAAATTTTTTCTGCAGCGTCAACATCTAAGGTCATTAGTGGGCGTATGCAAAATTTTGGCGATAAGGTGGGCTTATAGACAGAGCACCCAGCTAAATTTTTTTGTTTCAGTAAGGCAATGTTTTGGATTTAAAGGTAAAGGTTACACGGCATTATGGTAAATTATTGTGGTGATTAGGGTAAGTAGACAGAAGAGGATGAAGAAGAGAATGAAAGGAAAGAGAGAGAAGAAAAGACCCTGCAAGTTAGTTGTGGTGTAGGGTGATTCCTTTATTGGGCCTCATCTCTGCTTCCAAAACCCCCCACAGCAACAAGAGCAAGGGATTGGCGATCATTTTCATCATAGGGATGGGCTATATAGATTGTCCTGCGGTTTGTCTGTGACTCAGTTTTAAGACTGGCCTTAGCAATTTCATCAGTGAGTTGCACTGTTGACTTTTTATTAGAACTACATCTCAAAGTTCACCTTGTAATTAGAACTAACATTTAGATATAATATACTTTAAGATGATTTTTCCCATTATAACAATATGTGGATTAATAATACAATAAATCAGACATGTATTATGGCACCCTTGCTTCTGCCTGCATGTGGCCCCAAAAGCTGGGCATTAGGCTTACTTGACTGCAACTTTCCTGTGTGTGTGGCTTGTTAAGACTCCTTGCCTTCCCTATGCAATGATATCTGTTTTTCGGGAAAAAACATTTTTTATTTATTTTTTTTCCATTTTTCCCAAAGGGCTACATTTGTCTTTTGATATGCTGTATCAATATGCTAATATTTTTTTTTTCTTGTACAAACTCCATCATCTCCTTAGGTAGTCTTTTAGCTCAGTGCAATAGAAATAACAATAAGCAACATTCTGTTATTTGTAATTTTTTAATATTGGGAAAATTCAATTCTTTAAATACACCCCCTGCTGCTAGTCATGGAAGGGAGTAATAGGACCCTGAACATAGAAATTATGTCCTCCCAGGAGATGGCGCTCCTCCATCATGGGTCATGGATAGAACATTCCACACTCATTACTGAGCCCCTTCCCAAGTTTCCTACTGAGTCTATTCACCCTCCAAAAGCTTTGTGAACTTGTGGGTAATTCATGTAATTCTCATAGGGCATTTACCCATTATCTTGGCTTCAGCCAAATTTTTCCATGATGGCTTATTTATTCACAGCCTCAGGCCAATTTTTTTATGCACAGATCCAAGGGGTTCAAAGAGTTTTAGGTAAATAGATAGAAGTAAATGAGTGATGACTGATGCCAGATTATCTACTTCACATGTAAAATTGGAGAAGAGTGGTACCACTGAATCTTTATCAACTCATTCGTATGATGAATATGAAAGGGTTATATTTCTTTTTATTTTTTTCTTGCATTTTCATATATAATTTGCTTTCAGGTATCAACTGCAGAAGTTGTTTGTAATCACTTTTTTGGAAAATGTACTCAACAGGTGTATTACAAAGTCATTAGAGTAATTTTGCCATTAACCATGCATGCACTGTCCCTGTATTTTTGTTTCACTAATTTTGTTTACACTTGGATGACTTTGAACTATTACACTTGGATGTTAATAACATCAATAGCAAATAAATTAAATTTCCTGAAAATGCAGGGAATGGGATAAGTGAAATCAGGTAGGGCCTCATGACTACAGTGGACAGTGTATGTACTCTGTGCCAGTGGGTTAATACTATAAGTATGGCATTATTAGTAAATAGGAGTGCAGGCTTTCATAGTTTTCATGTAAAAAGCTACAAACTTGTGTATAAAGGAAATTTACTTGAAATTATTTGCAAATATTCACATATAACTCAGTAGATATTTTGTTACCTGTTTTAGTGCAACAGTATAACATTGTTGCCCAAGATATTTACAAATACTTGTGTATCTTGCGTACTCTTTCTGGCGATACAGGTTATTATCACCCTCCCTAGAATTGTGACTACAGTAAAGAAAGTTTGAACTTCAGTATTTCATTTTACACTGTCTCATACAAGATAGTACCTGTACTTATGGAAAAATTAAATAAGTACACTTGCAATGTTCCAGAAGTACCCCACAAAGTTGGTAAAAATTGGAATATATATGGTTCTGGTCCTTGGCCTGCAATAAAGAGTGAAAATGATAACATTATTTAACCCAGTCCAAAGGGCTGATGAAGTCTTACAAGAGTCAGTTTAGATAAAAAGTACTACATTCATTAACAAAATGCTTTGTTTAATGTAGACACAACAACAGTGGTAAGTGCCTGATCCTTCCCCTAGGATAACCTGTACTTTTCCTCTTTGATAAGAGGTCAGAAGAAAATGATGACCAAAAGAGAAGAAGAATGAAGTGATTTTACAGTTATTTCTGGTTTTGAGTTATTTGACCCATCATCTCAGCAGATGTGCCTCCGTAAGTGTGATAAAGATTATGTTTCCAGAAATGTGCAAGTATAGAGGTCAATCATGTTGGTGGCCAAAGCAGCAGCTACAGTGAGTGTTTAGGAAGAGGAAGATTAATTACTACAACATAAAAAAATTGCAATGTAATAAATGCTTCATAATAAAGAAAGATTTTTTTTGATGTTGAAATAACAAGGTTTGTAATCTATTTCCTACATAATTTCAATAAACATGATGTTATACTTGTTTTTATTACTTGTACCATAAAAGCAATAATATAATACAACACTATTCCTCATGAAATATGCATCTTTATGCAAAAATATGTATGACACAGAAACATTAAATAAAATTAAGCATCTTGAAATATAGAGAACCCCTCCATGAGTACATATTCCCCAAAAGGAGATGCAAACTCAAGTGGCTCTTAGAAACAAGATGATGTTAATGTGTGATAATCCAGTATTGTAGTGCCCTAATGAAGTACAACTTCCAAAAATGCTCCACCCTAGTGAATGAGTGAATTAATGAGCAAGTAATAATTGTTAGTGAGTGCATGAATGAATGAGTTTGATGAGAATGTATAAGCCTTTTTATGCAGGTTTCTTTATCTTATTCACCCCTCCCTATCCTTTGCTCGTTGTTGTTGTTGGTGGTGGGGGGCGGCTTAGAAAATGGAGATTGAGGCCCGTGTAGGGGATCACCCCTGCCTTGGACCTTGGTCCTTGCCTCAACTAATTTTACTAGGTCTCTTTTCTCCCCCTATCCTTTTCCTTCTCTTCTCCCTCCCTTCTTATGTTTCACTTATCCTAATTGTAACAAGTTTTTACCTTTTTCATCACAATACTTTATCATATTTGAATACACCACTATTAACCTTAGATGTTGATGTGGCAGACAATTTTCAGCAAGTAAATAAAATTAATGTATTCATATATATAATTTATCAATTAATCATGCTTATAGTTCCCAAGTTATTCTATTTTATATTTACAAAGTTTTTCACTCTCCTACAACTGTCATTGTTATCTTTTGTGCCCTTACAATCCCTTGCTCGTTGTTGTTGTCTGTCCACTTATCCTATTCATTAAACTAATTTTTGCCATTTTTGCCACAGTGCTTTTTCATAATGCTTCCCCTACTCCCTTAATTACTTCCCTTCTAACAGCCATTACCTTATACTATACCCCATCAGTTTCCCCATCTCTACCCTTTTCACTACCATACCTGTTCAACCTATTACTTTACCTAAATCATTAACTCATTCCTAATCCTTTTCGGTACTCTAATGTACCTAGTGTCATATGACCTTTAATGTCCTTACCTGAGGGCTATGCTCCAAGCCTATGTCACTATATTTTGAATACTCCACTAAATACCTAAGATGTTGATGTGCAGAAAATTTTCAAGAAAAGAATAAATAAATATAATTTTGTGTATCTCTATGTGACAGTAATAACAATTAGTTTGTTTTTCAGTGCTATGAAAAACTTGCAAATTATTTGCTTTGATTTGGAAAGTGTGCCAGTATGGAGATTTATATTTAAAGTTAATTGATAATTATGAAAGAATAACATATGTTTCCTTGTATTTAGGTTACAAAGATCATGATCAATGAAGGCATATGTCTGAGATGGAGGGATAGCTTTAAAGAAAATGGAATTTTATTGGACCAAATGGAGATATACATGTCCTTTTCTCTTTTATTAACCCATTGTTGTTTACACTACATGCACTGTCTTCTATAATTTTTGTATTGCTAGGTTTATTTACAAATAGATGGCTTCAAATGAGTTTAGCCACCATGAGTCAGTAGGCCTACCTGACATCACATATTTGCCTCTTTCTTTGAAGGTTTTACTTCTAATACTGTTAATAACATTATTAATGTTCTTGTTGTGGTTGTTGAGATTATTATTATTACTGTAATATTAATAACTCATTCATGCTGGTAGATGCATGATGGCATCGTATCATGTCATGGTTGACCACCCCAATATGCTAGGATGATGTCCTATCACGTCATGGTAGACCACCCCATCGCACTCGGATGATGTTTTTTGTGCCATGTACAGTCGAGCTTGCTCCAACTTGTGCAGACTAAACAGTTAAATGCTTGTTTGGCCCTGCTGCATTCAGTAAAGAGAAATAGCTTCTCAAAAGTAGGCTTAAAGCCTCATTACTCCTAAAATTGTTTATGCTGCAGTCAAAAATATAGAGAGCCAGGTTAAGTTTATGTGCTTATAAGGTTTCATTTGACCAGCTGATTGACATTACTAACAACAATATTAGATACCAATAATATTTTTGAAAGTCGAGGAAAGGGTAAACAGGTGAGACAGGCAGTACTTGTAATTGGCTCATTGGTGACCTTGTACTTGTGGAGCTGTCTGTGTGTAAAAATAATAAATTAACTCACATTGGACATGGCATTTTATATACATGCCATCCTTGGCAGCTTTGGTTAAAATTTTACAGTATTTGCAAGCTAGCTTTTATTTACAAAATTGCGAAGTGACATCTTTACTTCTTTGCCCTACATTGTACACCCCTATGTGTCCATGCAAATTACACAGACTTTTTGATTTAATTCTGGATATGAAGGAGCCTTATCATCATCACTGAACTTCAAATCTTTGTTTTTCAACTCCCCCCCCCCCCCACACACGCACACACAGACAATTCCTTGCCCGTTGTTGTCGTGGTGGCGCTTAGGAGACAGAGAGTGAGACCCAATGTAGGGTAACACCCCACTCTACCTTGGACATCTCTTGCCTCGACTAATTTTGCTTGGTTTTTCTTCTCCCCATTTTCTTTTCTTTTCTTCTTCATCCCCTTCTTCTGTCCCTTATCCTAATCATTATTCATTTTTACTCATTTTGCCACAATACTTTACCATAGTGCTATAAGACCTTTGGTGTCTAGCACATATATTTTTTTAACCATTAACTATTCTCAACTGTCCAGAATTCAAAGTGTGTTCATGTTTACATTCATGTGTGTATTATCTCTATCATTTTTAATTTAAGCTTTGTGATGCAAGGTGTAGATCATATTCTTACAAAGTAGGTGGGCTGACTGTGTAACTTATACATATAAACTTAACATAGATTCCTATGATGTGCCAATAATGTGCAAACATTGAAAGAGAAACATGTATCTTTCCTAGTAAGTCACTTTGTTTGTCATTGTAAATAAACAATTTTTTATTTTTGTATTGTTGAGTGGCTTTCTGTTTATTCTTGATGTAATGTATTAAAAAATGAACAATGTTTTTATATTTTACTTAGTTTGTATTGCATAGGTTTTTTACATATTCATATGTTAAAAATGAAACTCTTATGTTTTTAATTAATTGAGCAAAACAAAATGCATTATTGTCAGTTTAATATATTAATTTAAAAACCCACGAACCTTATTTGGAAAAAAATTGTTGTGATAAAAAGCTAAATTAAAAGATGCAAAAGTGGAAAAAAAAAGAGATGAAAAAAAATTCTAGGAAATTTGTGGTTAACCCTGCATCGGTAAGTTGAAAGAAAAAATACCCCTATCCCTTTTTTTTTGTGTAAAACTAAAAAATGTTTTTGAAATTAGTCAATAAAACATCTCATCCCTTAGGAAAGTACTTGTGCAGAAATTTTGATGTCCAAGTTAAGAGATGGTCACAGAACATTCTCAAAATGTAGTCATAAGCATTTTTAGTTACAAACTATTCTCTAATGCATGTTGAAGGGGGGTGAATTTCCTTTAAATTAAACTTACACATACAAGCTACTATAAGAAGGTAGCACCATTTTTCCCTGTAGCCTGTTGAACCCCAAATAAAATTATCTTTTTTGCTATGGTGTTTGGTAAGGAAATTCATTATCATGAAAAAGAGGGAATTTTTTTTTTATTGATTAAATTAAACATATGACTATCATCTGTATTCTGATTCTCTTGGGCAAAACGTGATGTCCTTAGCCTGTTTCCCTTTTTTTTACCCTGTGTCTTCTGTGCATACTTTGTATTTAATTTTTTTAGTATTAATTTTTTAAATGGTTCAGTAAAATGAAAGCAAAAAAAAATTAAAAAGAAAAACCCGGTATTTTTATTTTTTTTTTGCAATGGGGGAAAGGGGAAAGGTGGGTCTTGCTTTAAAGCTGCCAAATGGATTTTTAACCAAGTGGGGGGGCTCTTTTTTTAAGTAATTCACTCCTCTGTGTGATTCTAAGGTGATAAGGATGGTTACATAACCAAGATATAAGCTGCTTGCTTCCCCTGGAAGATCATATAATGCAAAAAATACAGATAGCCCTATAGTGGGGGGCAATAAAATTTCAGTAGCCCGCATTTGCAAGTTTATAAGGGGGAGTAAAATTCCCGCTGTATTCAGAAACTGGGAAAGGCAGCCTACTGATTCTGTCTATTGTATTGCATGGGGCAATGAGAAAAAACATTACTGATTTTATCTTTAAAATTTCCCCTTTCTTTTCCATTCACACAGCTTTGCATCTCTACTGTTTGTCTATTTTTTTTACTTTTTTCCGCCTCTTTATATTCTCAGAAATTGAACCTTTGCGGGTTTTTTAACAAAGGGGGTGGATATAAAAGTAAAATGAGATTGTGTTACAAAATTTTTTGACAGGAGTGGGATGCATTCTTTCTTTTCCCTTTCACTAGTACATATTTTATTATTCCAAAAAACAAACATCATAGTTTTTTTCATTATTTGCAAATATATGTTGTCACAAAAACACCCGTACCTGCTACTGCAATAGACTTCTGTCCATACCTTTCACTTCATGGAGGTGATGCATACATGGTTTAAGGGTAAAATTTTTAATGGGGAAACCCATCTGGTGAGGGGCTGGTCCCCTTTACATGAATGAAGTTGAAAACTCTCATGAAAGGTTTTTTTTTATTCCCATCTGTCAGATTGATCTTGGAGCCATTATATATATATAAAGGTAGATGTTGTGTACACACACACACACACACACACACACACACACACCACACACACACACACACACACACACACACACACACACACACACACGGAGCCATTTATATATATAAAGGTAGATGTTGTGTATACACACCACACCACACACACACACACACACACACACACACACACACACACACACACACACACACACACACACACACACACACATATATGTATCTTTTGTATGTATGTATGTATGTATATCTATATGTGATATATATTTGTGTATATATATATTTATATTATATAATATGTATATATATATACTTATAATATATAGAAATATATATATACTATAATATATATATAATATATATATATATATATATATATTTTATATATATATATATATATGTTATATATGTATATTATATGTATATATGGTATATATATTTTTATAAAATATTTATTATATGTTATATAATTTATAAAAGGATCTATATGATATATATGTATATATATTTATATATGATATATATTTATATATATATGTATATATATTTATATACGTATATATATTTTATAAATATATATATGTATATATATGTGATATATATATGTGCTATTATATAATGTGATATATATATATGTGATTTTGATATATATGTGATATTTTATACTGTTATATATATAATTTATATAATATATCTATATATATCTATATGTGATATATATATATATATATATATATATATATATATATATATATATATATATATATATATATATATATATATATATATATATATATTATATGTGATGTAATATGTATATGTGTGTGTGTGTGTGTGTGTGTGTGTGTGTGTGTGTGTGTGTGTGTGTGTGTGTGTGTGTGTGTGTGTGTGTGTGTATGCATGCACACATACCTTTATATACATATGTGCATATGAAAGGGTTTAATATCTATATAACACTTTCACAAATATTATGATTTTGTATTATTTTGCAATGTGTTATGATAGCAAATTCTTAATTAATTTATTTTGAATATAGGATGCACTTAATTTGTAGGTTGTGATAAGGGTAACAAATAATTTGCCAATGAATTCTAATTGTCTTGTAAGATCAAGCCATCGAAAATTTTTAATAATAAGTCAATAAAATATGAAGACTTTTAAATATATATGTAAAGTTTTATTCCCGATCCATTTAGATGTTAATTCCACTGTGAAGAAAACCCATAGATATGTTGGTGGGTATTGGAGGTGTGCTGGAAATTCTTGAAGGGTATAGTAAATGATGTAAAATAGATATTATAAATATAATAAAATACAAACATGGATCTACAAAATAGTATTAAATATAATTAGTCCAACACAATCAAGCCCATGATTGACATGTTTAGAGCCTGATGAATTCAATAAAAGAGACATAAAATTTAAAATCGTCATGCAAATTGTAATGTACGGCTGCTCTACGCCGACTCTAAGGCCGATCTCGACAGGACTATCATCCTCGGGCACCAAATGGTTGAGGCCGGGTCTTGACCATGCCTGCCTCTTCTACCACAGAATAAAGGATGTGGGGAACTCTGATGCTGCCTTTGAAGCGGGCGCACTCACTGTACACCCGTGTGAGGCTGCCGCTTCCCCCGCCTTGCACCTCGCCTTCTCGGCTTGAGTGCGCCATAACTTCACTGCCCCCCCCCCTCCCCCTTCCTTCTTCCATGGAGCGGCGCGCACCTCTGCACACCCGCACGAGGCTGGTGCTTCACCCGCCATTTGCGCCTCGCCCGCGACTTCGTAAGCCGCGGCAAATGCCACACGAGCCGCCAGAGAGATTGTCTCATTACTTGGATGGTGTTGAAGTCGCCAAGCAAAATAATAAAGATTTATTTATCAAATATGTACAGTCCAAAATGCACAATTTTCGCTTAAACTGTGTATTACCAGTTTTCCTATGTATCCTTTCTCTTGTTTATTATTATTTATTATTATTATTATTATTTTTTTTTTTTTTTTTTTTTTTTTTTTTTTTTTTTTTTTTTTTTTTTTTTTTTGCTATTTGTCTCTTCGGCAACGCTTCCAGTGTCACAATAACCCCTGAAGGGATTAATGGTCGTTACATAGTGTTTGTTTTTTCTCTCCCTCTCTCTTTTCATGGTTGTTTGGGTCCTTTGGATTGTTTGGGCTGCCGCACTATCGGGTTGGCGTTCCATGGTTGTTTGGGTCTTTTGGCTTGCTTGGACTGCCGGACTATCGGGTTGATGTTCCAACACTTGCATTGCATATCTTTTCGCGCTATGCTTGGGCATGGCCCGAGGGTCTCTTTCGGGTATAAGTACCCATGGTTTTGTGAGGGGAAAGGGCTTTCAGGACCTCTAGGTCCCAAGGTTTTTGCTGAGGTAGGCTAAAGAGAGCGATTTGACTCCTCCACAGCAAGCTCGACCTTGGCTCTTGCGTGATACCCTGGCTGTGTTGCGCACACCTTTCGTTGATGCCGCGATTCTAATCGCTCGCGATTAGCTTCGTGCCCTGTGTTTTCTTCATTACGCATTTTTCGGCATTAGGATAACTCGCTTCGCATTGCAGGTGAACTGGACCCCATCTTCGAGCTCGTGCTCGGACGTGGGGAGACCTTTACCTCCCGCAGGGGAGGTTGTGTCTGGGGGCTTTAGCGTGCCTGCCTTAAGGTGCGGAGCGAGTTGCCACTCTTTGTTAGGGACTGGTCTGGCAGACCATCTCATGACTGCCACTGAGAATTCGTTTAGGAATTAATAGGCAGGTAGGAGCCCCACCCTTTCGACGCCTTCAAGCACCCTTACTCTGTTCTGTCATTATTAGCTCCTGCTAGACGGAACCTTGTCGTTCACGTCACCCACGCCATGGGACATGTCATCAAATTAGCATACAATGGCGAGTTCATCTCTTGTGAGGTGGCTCTCCAGAAGATCTTCACCCTACTGAGGTGGCAGTCACCCACCTCTTTAAGAACTCATAATGGCTTCAAAGTGACAGTGGCCAAACCTGAACAATTGACCCCATTCCTCTCGACCAAAGGCCAAGAAAACTTAAAGATCATGGTTTTACAACCCGTTCCCTCACCCGAAACGAAGGCAAAATGCACGGTCGTGGCTAAAAAGATCGACAGGACGATCCTCCCACGATCGTGTGAGTCCATCTTCCAGGAAGTATCCCCCAAGAACGGTGTCACTGTCCTTGACGTATACAAACCTCCCGAGTCACGAATCGTCAAGATTCGTGTCTCTGCCCCAAAGGAGCCTAGAAACTTCTGTCCCGGGGGATCATGATGTTTAATACATCGGTCCCAACATACAATATAGAACCAGAGTGCTTTATTCCGATTGAACAATGTTTAAAATACTACCGCTACGATCACAACAAATACACATGCAAAAACCCACAGAGATGCTTTCGTTGCGGTGGCGAAGGTCACTTCGCCAAATGCAAGACCATCAATGCTGCAACTGCGAGGGTTCGCACGTTGCAGTTAGCGGATCCTGTCCCATACGGAAGAACACTGAAAGCAAAACGAACTCAGATTAGGGAAAACAAAAACACTGCTCCTTCATACGCCACAACACCGCCACACTAGCACACCCAGACGACCTCCCAGTTACCTCCAGGACAACTCTGCCTCCCTCCCAATTCAACCCCCCCCCCATCCCTTCCCCGTTTTTGTCGTGGGGGGGGGCTTAGGGGGCGGAGACTGGGACCCAATGATGGGGAAACTCCCCATCCTTGGGACTCAGCCATCGACTCAACAATTTTACTTTGGTCTTTTTTTTTCCTACTTTTCGTGTCGGGTCCCTTCACCAACCCTTCTGCTATCCACCTCCTAAGGTGTGAGAGCCGTGCTGAAAGGATGAAAGGCTGATTTTGTGCCAGTCGTGAACGGCCTGAGGGAGCCAGGGGCACGGTATTCCCCTGATTTAGTTAACTACCCTTTAAACCCTCAAGGGGACCCTGGGGGGTGGCCCTGTTTTATCCCCAACATAATCCAGGTTCCCAGGGCCGTAATGAAAACAACCCCCACTATAGGGGCAATGGGGCTTGCCCCTTTATCAATAGCCCCAACGATGTAACCCCCCGATTCCCTGACCCAGGCTCTCCTTTGACCACGGCTCCGAACACTGCAATAACTACCCCCTCATCAATCCCTACTAGTACATAGCCAACAATAAACCCCTTTAAAGGAAACATTTCCACTCTCCCAGCATGCTCGACTTCAACACCTCTACCCCCACAACCTCCAACATCAACCACCCCATCCTCCCTTATTAATACCTTACAGCCTTATTGCCCACCTCTCCATAACACTACTTCCCTCAACACTACTCCATCTTCGTCATGCCCCCACCCTTCTACTACCCCTATCTCACAACAATCTTGAATACCCCCTTTAGCGCAGCCAAATGGGACCGATTTTTCGTGATCCCTCCCACTCCCTACTCTACAACACCCTTCTTTTCCCAACAATGTCTCCAAAACAAGGGGGTAAAGTCTCTTTCCGTAGCCGACCCGACCGCTCCCGTCTTGTCACAGTAACATCCGAAAACCAAGCTATAGTATTAACAAAACTAACTGACCTATATGGTAACCCCATCCTTGCAGAACCCCATCCAACCCTCAATACTTGCACCGGAACAGTTTCAAGCTCCCCAGCAAATTGTACAATCTATGACAAAGATTGGTCAGATTGTGGAGAAGACCTACTTGCCTGTCTCACAGACTATGATGCAACATCATTCCCCCCAGAGGTCATCGAAAGAAACCCACTAACATAGCAAAATTATCTTCCGTAGACATGCCCTTTCCCCTTTAACGTCTACATAGGAGGAGAATCCTTCCCTGTTCGTCCATACCAACCTCCTCCACGTCAGTGCCAAAATTGTTGGCGTCTAGGACACCCAGCCAAACATTGCCGTTCCACAGCCAGATGCCCACTATGTGCCCAACCTGGCCATACCCGATCTAACTGCTCTGCACAATCACGCACATGTGCCAAACTGTGGCGGCCCCATAATGTTTTTTATTAGGGGCTGTCCCACCTACAAGTTTGAGTCTGAGGTAGCAACTCTCAGATTCAAACTTGGACTCACACTACGTGAAGCCAGGCAGGAAGCACTTCGACGTGGTTTCTCTCTTATTCCTTACTCCAGTAATACTGCTCATTCTACCAAATTTTCCTAAACCCATCCCCTCATCTAACCCCCCTCTTCTACCTCCTACCTTCCCCATCCCAAAATCTTTTGCCATCTCAACCCAGACACTCCAATCTTACTAGATAATCCAAACACCATACACCCCACACCTTCCCCTCTCCTCCCTCGCACTACCCGTAACAGACAGACAAACGTTCCACCCACTCTTCCCCTACCACAATCACCTCCACCTTCCTTTGTCCCTACGCTTGAGACACCATTTTTCTCTTCCCCCCCTCACAAAATCCTTTTTCCCCCAAACTCCCCAACCAACTCCTCAGAAGAAACTTTTTGAAATATCAGATTACTTAATGAAACTACACTCATCCCTAAAACTTACAAAATCCTGCTCCTTTCACACTCCAATAACTGCTGATATCCATCCTCCTCCTAACAATATCCCCCTAACCCTATCCTCTAACCCCTCCCAAAAACAGCCCATCCCCCCCGACCCCAACCCCGCCCACATTAAACCTCCAATCCCTTATCCTTACTCATCTGATAATAATCCCAAAAAAAAAAATAAACACATACCCTAGACTCACTAAAAAAAAACCTTAGAATAAACAAACAACTTCCACACCTCTCCCACTCAACCTCTCCAATCCATCCCAAAACCCCTTTTCCCGTTCCCCCCAAATCCCCAACACCCTATACTCTATATCACAAGTCAACTTCCCCTTTAGAATATCCTTTCCTCCCAGACCTACCTTCTCCTACTTTCTTCTTTTTAAACCCCTATCTATTGTTATGCCTTCCAAGTAACTTTCCCTTTCAAACTAATACCAATCCCCCAATTATCATTTTTGTCCTTTTTTCCCTCACTTTCCCTTTATGTCCTCTCCATACTTATCAATCAGAAACACCCCTTATTTTTCCACAACCCTTTCAACCCCTTTTTCCCGCACAGTTTTTTCGATCCCTTTCCCTTTATCTTTGGATCACAGTGATTTCTCTACTTCTCCCTTCCCACCCCATTGTTTTGCTATCTCAAAATGTTGGCCCCGAACCCATAAATATCGTCCCCCAAATTTTCGAGATACCCCTTTCTGATCCTCTTAAAGCGCAATGACGGGGTTGTTTTTCACCCGGGGCAGTATGGTTCCCCTTTTTCTTGCCCACTTTTTGAAAAACCCGACCTCTGCTTCCCCCACCTATCCCCCCTTCACCGCCCTTTCCAACCTTCAACTCCTTACGAATCCCCCTTTCTGCTTCAAAAAACCTTTCTCTTTCCTCAAAGCATTTCCCTTCACTAATCTAACTCCGACCAAAACCCTTTTCACTCCCCAAATTCCTTTGCCCAGTTAGAAACTAATCACTAACCAACCACCTTCCCTAACATTCTATAGTGCTACATACCTTAATGTCTGCCATTCTTTTAACCCTTTAACCATCCCAATTTCAAAAAACCTTTATCCTAAAAAAACCCAAAAATAAAGCCTTTTACACGTACTCTCATCGCTGTAATTCAGCGAAAAAAAATTCGAAAACATTGCCCAATATGCTACAAAAAAACTTTTCCCCGCTTTGTTGTCCCAGGTTTTCGAAGCCCAAAACCCTATCATTCCTAATACCCCAAAACAAAAGACCACAGCAACTGAAACAAACACTAAACCACGCCCATTGCTCCCACATAGACCCTCGTTTTCAACTACACCAAAAACAAACCCCAAAAAAAAATGTAAAACATTTAAACCCACAAAAAACCCCGGACAAACGCAAACAATCCCCCACCTAAAAAGCACGCCAAAAGACAAAAAGGATCCCCATCCCGCCCCCTCGTCGTCATGATGAATAACCCCATCCTTACGACGAGAGTAGCGGCCCCGGTTCGACGTCGAAGTCGTTCCCGAACCGGGGGAAGAGCTCCCTCCCCCCTTTGGGAGGAGCCGTTGCCTGCCCCTTCTAGGGGCCTTGGGGCACCGGAGTTTGGGGAAATTGGCCCACCGATCCCGCCCTGCGTCCTCTCGCAGGACTCTCCCCTGACCTTGGGAACCGCTGATCAGGAAAGACTAGGGGGATCAGGTGACGACGCAGGTAAACCGGTAAAAGGGGTCTACCCTAGCATCTGCGATGTAGGGATTTTTTGATTAATTTTTTTTAGATTTTTAAAGAACAAGCGCCCGGGGGGGGGCCTACTAAATTTAACCCATCCCCAAATGGCTATAGATTCGCACTATTTCACATCCGGGAAAAAGGGGGGAGGTTGAAAAGGGGTTCCTTTATTTTCAAAAAATCCCACTTGCATTTTTTTCTCACCCCCCCCTTCAGCCACCCGATTTCTGGATAGGTATTCCCCCACAGGCCCCATACCCTTCCACTGCCTATAAAAAACCCAAGAAAAAATTTTTACCTCTTGCAGATTTTCAAAAAATTATTTAACCAAACCTCCATCCTTTGCCGGAGATCAACGCTCCCACAGCACACACCACACACTCCAATGCTCGGGTATAAAACCTTTTTTTCTATCTTTGAAAAAAAAATACTCCACTACATGGGACGACTTCTATTTTTAACAAAAAAAGGGGAAAAGGGCCCCCCACTCGTTTTCGGGAAAAAGGGGAGCTTTTTGCCTATCACACACACACACAACCCGGGTCCAATTGGGTTTCAGACCACAACCATCATAATATAGTTTTCCACTCCCAAATTAAAACAAAAAAAACCCTTTTTTTGGGTATAAAAAAAACAGACTGGGAGTCGTTTAAATTTAAAATTAAATGTCTAACTTTGTTTCCCAAACAATAGAGGATTGGAAACATTTTCGCCTGCTCCCTCACTAGCTGACACCATTCCAAGCCCAGTTAAAACTCACTATCATTCAGCCTCTAAAAGGGGCAGCGTCTCCAAAACCTTTTTTTTCGAAGTCGTTTCCTCAAATTTAAAAAGGGTTAAACCCCAGTTCGATGGGATTTCTTTCAAAGAGCCCGTATCGTAGTCCTTGATAACGACCGAAAAAAATTTGGGGAAAAATCGCAATCCAGGGGAATTTTGGCAAAAAAAAAAACCTTAAGGTGAAACTTCCCCCCCCTTCTCCCCCCTCTTTTAAAAAATTACGTAAAGGTTTCGACCCCGGGGATGTCTTAAATTTTTTAAAGAACACGGGGCCAAAGTTTTCTAACCCACTCTCCAAACCCCCTGTTCCTCAAAAAATTCAAAAAATTGATCCCGGGACTCAAGAAAAAGGGTAGAAACTAACCCAACCAATTATCCGCGGGATAGGCTGGACAACACCTCGAATCATCCCCCCCTCCTTGGTGGGAAAAGTAAAGAAAGAAAAAAAGGGTTTCCTCGAAAGGCTCCAGGCTCCTCAAAGATCGGACGCGCGCTCTTTTTCCCCCTTCCCTGACAACTTTTACAACTTTGATCACCTCTACAACCCTCTCTGCTTCCCGGGCTTTTTTCCCCTCCCTTTAAGACTGCTTTATGCCCTCTTTCCTAACCAAAAAAAGACCCGCTGACCCCAAAAATTTCGCCTTTTTAGTCTATTCGGCCCTTTACAAAAATTTTAAAAAAAACATAAAAATTCGCAAAGGTGGTATCTCGAAGCCATAACCTTCTCTCCCAAAAAACAATTCGTTTTCGCTCGCATCGCTCGACGCGGACGCATCCCCCAACAAATTACAAAAACAACAAAAAGACCGACGATTAAAGACTTTCTTGTCCCCAAAAGATTTTTGAGCGACCCTTCGACACGGTCTAGCATGCGGGCCCTGAAGTACACCGTGCCAAAAATTAATTTTCCTCTTTTAATTAAAAAAAAAACTCTGCATTTTTTCTTTAAATACTGCAGCTTAAAATTAAAATTTTTAACAAAGTTTTTAGGGACCATCTCAAACGCTGGGTACCTCAGGGGAGAACTAAACCCAAAAATTTATACACTATACACAAAAACCTTCCAGACCCCCCCCCCCCCACCAGTCACTCACTACCTCTATGCCGACGACTGTACGCACTTAGCCGACCGAGCGTCATTTTGACGAAATCGCACGTTCGAGTGGAGCAAAATGGTATCAAACTAAACCCACTAAAACAAAATTATTTATAAACCAAAAAAACGTCCTCCTTACGACCATTTCCTCAAAACCCTTTGACAGACTCAACACTCCCAAAACAATCCCCTTTTTACCATCCTTGGTTTAACCCTTTTTACCTACTTTCGATTCATTTCCTATGATCAAAGGGCCCCCTTGGCAAGGAAACCCCACGCTTTTTCGATTAAAACGCCCCCGCACGAACTGATCTATACAAAACTAACAAACCTCTCCTCACAAAAAACCCCTTGCACTACACAAAAAGCACACAAAAAAACCCAAACCCAGCTTGTTCAAATAAAGCACTCAGATGGATCTATATTAATTTTGGGGTCAAATTTTTCAAAACATTGAACTCCCCGGGGGCTTCTTTGCTTCCTTTAACCCCGATGGGGGTATTGGTCTGTAAAAAGACCGACAAACAAATGCGGTAGACACCAAACTTCTTCCGGCTGGAGTCGGGATTAGGCCTATCTTTTTTCTTTTGGGATGGACGAAGAATTTGGATGCGTTTTTAGGCTCCGGGCCGCATCCTCGAACCACCCCCTACTCCCCTTTATTTTTCCCTTTCCCCCTTCCCCCATCCCTGTTTTTTTTTTGTTTGTTTTTTTTGTTCTGTTTTTTTTTCTTTTTTTTAACGTAGTTTCTTTTTTTTTGTTTTGGGTTTTAATTTTCTGGTTTTCAAATTTTAATTTTTGTGTTTTTAATTTAATTTTCTTTTGGGTTTTTAATTTTTAATAAATTTTAATTCCCCTTGTTACAGCCCTCAATCCCCGTTTTTTAAAAAATTTCACCTGTCCCGCCTTTGGACCCCTACATCTCCATTTTTTCCCTTATCCTTTTACATACGTACCCAAAACCCCTTTTCCTTCCCTCACCCCCCACTGGTTTTGGTTTCCGGACGTGCACTTGCTGCTATAACCCTGCCAGGACCCTATTCTTTGTCGTAAGGGTTTTGCGGGCCCGGGAAAAAATGTCACGGGCCGTGTGTTAAACAAACCCTGACGGCCGCCAGGGGGCCCCGCTCTCCGTAAACCTGCTGCTGACAAGGGGGGAACCTTCGTTTACACAGCGGGGTGGCCAGCCCGATTACGCCATTCCCGGGTAATCCGTTTAACAGCATAGGGTTTTCCGAGGGATAGCCCTGGGCCACGTCGAGGAGGCCGTGCCCAAGCCACCGCAGATACGCCAAAAAATGTTTCTTTTTTCACATCCTCCCCGGTTGCCAGAAACTCGCCCCGTTGCTATACGGGGGCCCGGGGGCGCCCTGACCCACTTCCCACGAGAAAGCCGCGACACGCGACCCCAGTCGGGCGCGCGCCCAAAGGGCGTGGTATTTTACCCTACGCACCGGAGGTGGGGGCCGGACGTTTCGACGCGCAAAAATCGTGTGCGGGGGGGGAAGCACTTGCCCCAGGGCCACCACCACACAAAGGTTTTAAATTTCGCCGGGCCACCCTCACCCTTTTCCCCCCCTTCAAGAGCCCCTACAACTATTACCCCCCCCAAAACTTTCCCCTCTTTTAAAACCCCCTCCTTTTCTCTTTTCAAAATTTTTTTTTTTTTTTTTTTTTTTTTTTTTTTTTTTTTTTTTTTTTATATTTTGCTGGGGGGAAAGGTCACTGGGTTTTTTCAGATTTTGATGAGGCACACTTATTAAGCGGAGAAATAAATAAAAAGTCTTGTACCACAAGGGCTCCCCGGGACCCCCGGGGCCTCTCGTCTCGTTTGACATTTTTTGATTCGAGTTGAAAGTAATTTGAAAAAAAGTAAAACTTTACAGAATTTTCGTTTTATTGTTTACCAGCCCCTTTCAGTCCTTTTTTTTGCAGGTGCCAGGCTCGAAAGCGTTCCACCCCACCTCAGACCCGCAGCTCTCTTTAAAAGGTACCCCCTTGGGCTTGACCCCTGGGTGGGGAGGCCCAGTAGTCGGGGGCGTTTTTTGGGCGCACTTTTTTTTTTTTTTCAAAATTTTTTCCCTTTAATGTATTTCCCCTGGCCTGCGGATTCCTCGTGAACCCCCTATTCGTTTGGGGGGGTGGGCTTGATACCGTTCTTGCCCGGAAAGTTGGCGGAAAAGGAAAGTGCCCTACCTTGCTTAGCCCTCTGTGGTAGGGGAGAAGCAACCAGGCTTCCAGGGGGGGAAAGGGGATGGAAACGCTTTACTCTCTAGCTATTGCAGTTTCAGGACACAATTTTGGACAAGGATCGGACCTGCCCCGAACCCAAAATAAATGTTACCCCGGCTCCCCCTTTCCCCTCCTAAGGGGAAAAGGCGATCTGACCCCCCTTGACAAATTCGACATAAAAAGGGAAAACCCCCAAAAAATGCAAAACGAAAAAGCCCATTTTTTAAAAATCCCAACGAAAATGCGTTCGGAATGAAAAATGCGTGAATGAAAAAAATCGCTTTTAAATGTGCCCCCCTTTTATCATCAAAAACCCTTGATGGTAAATGGACGGGATTTTGATTTTGTAAAAAAAAAATTGCGAGAGGGAACCCTCCATTTAAAAGTAAAATATAACTCCCAATCACACTTAAGCTGACGAAAATTCATGATCTTCGAGTTAAAGAAAATTTTCCTTTGGCCCAAATACAAAAGGGAGTAATTTTTCACGGGGTTTTGGGACATTGGAGACATGAAATTCTTGAGGCATGAAGGCCCAAGACGTAGTGGATGTTCATTACCCCAAGAGAGGGAATGTGCGAACAAAAACGGGATTGTTTTTTTTTGTTTTTTGCTTTAAATAAAACCCGAGTATGTCAAGGGGTTTATAACGGAGAAAACATGAATTAGTTATACAAAAGTGGGGAAAAGTTAAAATTTGACACACAAACCGATCTTCCTATCTGAACCCAGTAACTAACTCACCCTTAGTGAAAGTAATGTCAGTCAACAGCTTGAGCAAAAGGAAAAAGAATTTTGCTGAACTCAAAAACCGTTAAAAAACTAAACTTAAAGAACTAAATATTAAGTTTATCAAGACAAAATGGTCGATAAAATGCTGCCAACCAGAAAAAAATATCAAAAGGAGGATGATCCCCAAATCCAGCCGGAGCGCCCTTCCCGTCGGGCTCCCCTTGGGGACTTGTCGGGCTCGCGATGCTTTCGAGAGAAAGCGATCGAAATCTGTCAGGCTCCCCTCGCCAGGGGGTGCAGACATGGAGGCTTCTGTCCCAAACATCCCAGAGAGGCCCCGGGGAAGCGAGGAGGGTGGAAAAGGGCATTCCCAAACCCCATAAAAGTAATCTTGCTCGACCTTTATACAGGGAACTGTCAATCTTGATCTAAAGAAAAGCCTTTAAATTTTTACCTCGCCTTGCCCCGAATTTTATATTTCCCCAAAGAAACGCATTAAACACACTCGCCCCTCTGACGGGGGCTTTTTCCTGGGGAATCCATCTGTGTTGAAAGATCAGAGAGGGGGGGTGGGGGGCGAATCGCCATGTACATCCCCCAAAAGCCCCCCTTTTACAGAAGTGACTATTGATTGTACTTTGGAGTTTGTTGCATGAAGAAAATTAAATGGCACGTATTGGCTATATGTTAGTTTATTGTCCACCTGATACTGTGTAATCTTTTGTACCTTTTGCTCTTCGGGACGTCTGCCACAAAATAAAGTTTTTTTTGTGTTTTTAAGCCATAAGTTAGGGGATTCCCTTCAGGGGGAGGTAAGGTGAGCAAGTTTTTAATTTTTAATGAGTTGATCTGGTTTTCGAACGATGGTGTCCAAACGCGGGTGGACGATAATCCCGAAATTTGAGCTTTATGACTTATCATGGTCTCTTTCACCAAAGCGCCAAGTCCCTGGGGCACACCTTGACGACTTTTGGGGAAGCGATCATCCCCCCATTTTGAAAAATATTCTGGACACGTGAACCCTTCAGCACCTAATTTAATAAAAAAAGAGAAGAGGTCGCCTTCAAAAGGGCATAAAGCTAAATTTGTTGGAAAAACCTTGATGAAAATAAACAATATTCAGAATTCGTTAGGGAAAGTACATTGTTTTCCTTTCCTAAAACTTCGACAATAGCTTAAACATGATTCCAGGGTGGGCACAGATTGCCGCAGTGCGCTGTGCCTACGCAATAGGCCCACAGGCTTTTTTAAAAAAAAACTCAAAATGGAAATTTTGAATTACAAACAAGCAGACTGGGGTCGTAGAATAATAAAAGCAAAAAAAACTCTGGCGGTTTTTCTCTACAATTAAAAGCAATCCCAATTCAGGGTTTTTCCCTATCAAAAAAATAATAAGAAAAAAACGATCTTTTAAAAACCAAACATTCACGAGGGGAAAAATTTTGATTTACCTAAGCATTGCTAATGCCTCGCCCGGGGTTCTCATACAAGCAGCTCACAAAATTCCATCCCCTTTTCCTGACCCTCAAAGGGAAACAGCTGAGCGCAACCAATTCCTTTGCAAGGGGGATGACTTTGTACAAAAAGATCTTCAATGGATACTTGTCCGGCCCTCCCCAGGCCCCCATAAGATTTGATTGAGTGATAAAGCTCTTAAACATGATGACATGTTTTAAATTTTCTAGAAAATTTCAAAAAATTTGGAAAAGCACTTCGCCCATCATTCCCCTATTGAAATGAGGGGGGAATCCCACATCTGGCATCTCGTCCGCCGATTGCATTTACAAGTTGCTTTTGCAAAGGGCATGGAACGAATTGTGTGGAGGTCAGGTCAGTAAACTGATCACTCTAAAAACAAGGACCCAAGGGCCCCTTTCCCCAGGGTTGCACAAATGTCTCCCCAAGGGGATGCCGACCATTGAAAAACCACAAAATAAAAAAGATGTCAAAAAACCCCAAAAATCTTCCAAAACATCTATGTTGAATTATGTGGAGGAAGTAGATATAGGGAACAAAGTAAGGGCCTGCGCCATTTGCACAGCCTTCACCTGCAGGTTATCGCAGTTGGGTGGCCCGGAAGGGAAAATCCTGACGACCATTACTGCTCTACTCCATGAGGGCTTTATAATGGTCCCATAATGGGCTTGAATTTTAATCCCTCAGGGAAATCGGATATTTTCCCGGGAATAATCTCTTTTGGGATCCAAAAAGGATACTGAAGCTTCAGATGTTGCATTTTTTCCCTTTTGCTGAAATTCCTGAAAGTTCCAGGGTTAGGGTTTCCCTTCTTTAAAATACCTCTCCCTAAGGGTTTTGGCAGCACCTGGGTTTTAAGGTTTCCCCAAAACCTTTGGCTGTCCCTTCCAGGATCTTGGGAGAATCTTTTGAAAGGGTTTTTTTACCCTAAAATAGTTTCCCCAGGCTTCCCCTTTTTACAGGTGGATTTCTTTGCCCGGCAAAAGCCGGCCTGAGCCTTTTCCTCAGGGGTTTTGCCCAGCGTGGAGGCCCCCGTGGATGTGGTGGCAGCTGGGGCTGTCACCGTTTGGGGTGCTGGGCCGCCTGACGGGGGGCCAAGGCCACTTTTAAATGGTCTTTTTAACAGGGTCAACAGGTTTTAAAGGGGTGGGAAGTGTGTGGTGTGAGAAGCCCGGGGGCAAGGTGGGGGGAAGGAGGTGGGCTAGAACCTGGCTTTGAAAATCTTCCTGAGCTTCTTTGCGTGGTAACAGATATTGGACGGGCGTTGTCATCTCTTCTACCTTTGTAAAACCAAAACTTTTCACTAATCTTTGGGTTTCCATTTTCCTTAAAAAGGCAAGTTGGGTCCTGACCCTAAAACCCCGCAGTGGAAACACCGCTGGTTGGGCACATATGGCTTTACCTTGAGGTGGTACAATGCCAAATTATCTGATTCTGGAAGGACTAATGTTTCAAAAGTTAGAAGGAGAGCTGGTGTCGACTGTTCCAACCCGTTTTACTGCCAGTACATTAAAATTCTTTAGTTTCTCTAACAATTTCTCCTCAGAATACCTCATTAGGTCTCGGGAAGAGACAATTGCCTTACACCGATTGAGTATTTTGTGAGGAGAACATGAACATTTAGCCCCAGGAATGTCACTCTCTCCTTCTCTATTGTACACGTATACATAAAGAGTAATTAAAAAAATGGACATGTCCTTTAAAAAATGGACATACCCTTTAAAGAATGGACATGTCCATTAAAACATGGCCATGTTTTTAAAAAAAAAGATGAAATGGACTTAAAAGACCACATGTTCTTCAAAAAATGGACAAGTTCCAATGTGAAAATCGGACATGGTATAATTACTGTTGACTGATTGCACTGTGATGTTGTTTTATTGTTGTACTTAAATGGACTTCCATAGATTATTAACATCACATGTGCACACATACCGTCTTGTATATATACTGTACATTTATTCACAAATAATTTTTTTTTTAAATGCACATGACCTTTAGAAAATGGACATGCCCATTAAAACTTGGACATGACCTTTAAAAAACAGACATGTCCTTTAAAAAATGGATATGTCCTAATGTGAAAATCGGACAATGTATAATTATTGCTGACTGATTGCACTGTGACGTTGTTTTATTATCTTACTTAAGTGAACTTCCATAGGCTGTGGACATCACATGTGTACACATACTGCCTTGTATACTTTAAAAATGGACACGTCCTCGTGTAAGAATGGGACATGAAATGATTATGCCCAATGAAATTCACTGTAAGGATGTTGTTGTTTAAACCAAAACTGGACACATCCTCGTGTGAAATTCGGACATGGAATAATTATTGTCGATGGATTGCACTGTATCGTTGCTAGTGTTGTTTTTCATCAGTAAGACAAAAAAAAGAAGAAGAAAAAAAAAAAAGGACAGGTCGTCGTGTGAGAATCGGACATAAGATAATTCTTACCGATCGATTGCACTGTGACGTTATTGTTTTATTATTTTACTCAAGTGACCGTCCAGAGACTGTTAACACACACACAGACAAACAAACACACACACACACATACACACACACACACACACACACACACACACACACACACACACACACACACACACACACATGCTGTCTTGCATACTATAATGGTCTCTAATTTGAATGATACTAGAACACCACTATATTATCTGGCAGGTCCAGAGGAAAACTCAGTATCTGTTTCTTAGCTTTATTGAGGGAACAGACACGTAGATTAAAAGGGATCTTGACGCGGTAGACGTGGCGGAGGCGGCGTCAGCTCCTACGGGTTGGAGGGAAGGTGTTCGCGGTTCAAGGAACGGACTCGGACTGACTCCTTCGGGTATTTCTGGGTCACTTCCAGCCTAGGGCGTGGGGGCACAGCTGATGCCCTCGGCTACCCCCTCCAGGCGTTTCTCGTTATCGCCGAAGGTGAGGTCATGACCCAGGAGGTCAGCAGCTGCCTAGCCAAACTCCTTGATTAATGGATGTCACCCCGGCTCAGGCAGATTTCACTATTAATAGATGTCACACTGCTCTGCCACCTACCCTCGCCTCGCCCTCGAGGCGCTGATAGACTGCTCCACCTCAAGGCTGTCCTACTCGCACGCCCGGAGAAATGCTTGACGGCCCAACGTAGACACCCCCTCCTTCTCTCTCTCTCTCTCTCTCTATCTCTCTCTCTCTCTCTCGCTCTCTTTAAATCTCCCGCTCTCTCTCTCTCGCTCTCTTTAAATCTCCCGCTCTCTCTCTCTCTCTCCCCCCCTAACGGAAGCCGCCTTGCCGCGGTGGGGGGGCTTGAGGTCCCAATGATCTGGTGAGCCGGACCAGAGGGCTACCCATACTGGAGGGGTCACCAGTGAGGGACGAGACAAAATGGCTTCCTGGTGCACCAAGGCCTATGAGAGGGGATGGTGTACCCACCCCTGGTTCATTCCATCTTGGACTAGGGAGAACTCTCCCACGTGTGTTTGCCGTGCGTGGCATCCCGTATTACCAGGAGACAGGAGTCCTGGAGGTTGAGCGATGCTGCACGCTGCGCCCTGCAGCTAGCAACACACCTCTTTGGTCCTTTATTCTGGTTAGACGGGTGGCTTGATCAAGGCCCGGTCAAGTCAATCGGCTGGTCAATATGGCTAGGGTCAAGCAGGCACTATTCAGTCGGTAGCGCATAGGTCCCGCGACTGCCATCAGTACTGTGATAGTGGCTGCGTATATTTCCTCATTACCCCTGTGGCTGTTGGGAGATTTTGAACCCAACTATAGCTTCCCCTCGTTGGACTCCATGGTGGGTGGGGGGGTGAGGAAATGAAGAATTCAAATTTGTATGAGTACTACAAATTTACAAAGATCTAGCTCTCTCCTGACGACCTGCGCAATCCCTCGACCATTCTCTCTGGAAAATCACACGTTGTCACTCTGGAACCTTTTCAGTTTCCAAAGGGCAAGAATGGGAATCGTAATGGTTCCCGGGCTCCCAAACCAGGTAAGAAGGGGAAAAGTCCTCCTCAATCCACTAAGGAGATCTTACCTGGTAAATATGAAAGCATTTCATATAGTAAGTACCTGGTAGTGAAGACCATTGATGGTGTATCAATCATGGATCTTGACATCTTTGAGGTTCATCGGAAAATAGTTGAAGTATGTCAACGTGATCCTCGTATCACCCCACAGCGAGATGGTAGCCTGATAGTTGAGGTTTCGTCACCAGACGAGAGTGACCGTCTGCGTGCAATATTCCTGGGGCTCAAGTTTCATGCTCTCCTCACAAAACCCTCAATCAGTGTAAGGGAATTGTCTTTTTCCCGAGACCTGATGAGGTATTCTGAGGAGAAACTGTTAGAGGAACTAAAGGATTTTAATGTAGTAGCAGTAAAACGTTTTAGGAAGAAAGTTGATGGTTTGGAACAGTCGACACCAGCTCTTCTTCTAACTTTTAACACTTAGTCCTTCCAGAATCGGTTAAGTTTAGCATGGTACCACCTCAAGGTAAAGCCATATGTGCCCAACCCTATGCGTGCTTCCACTGCCAAGGTTATGGGCATGGAGCCAACTCTTGCCGTTTTAAAGAAATGGACAACCAAGAGTATGTGTTAGTGTGGTACAACAGTCATCAAGAGATGACAACTGTCCAGTCCAATATGCTGTTACCACTGCAAAGAAGCTCATGAAGCTTCTCAAAGCAATTTAAAGGTACAAATTTGAAAGGAAGTTTGGTAATAAGGAGCAAGGAGAAAGTTAGTTTTCAGAGGCAAAGCGATGTGCCCGTATGCGTTTGCACAGCAGGTAGGTCCTTTGCTTCGGTTCTAGCCCATCCTCACTTCCCAACAAACCCTTGCCCCTCAATTTTTTCCAA
>NW_023657897.1:0-6163 GCF_015228065.2 Penaeus monodon
TCTCTCTCTCTTATTCTCATTCTCTCTCTCTTTCTCTTTCTTTCTCTCTCTTATTCTTTCTCTCTCTCTTCTTGCTTTCCGCAATCTTTTCCCTTAATTTGTGGCCGTTACCATGTGGACGTTTTTTGCGTCTTTGGCACAAACGTTAGTCAAGTCGATGTCGTGCGCTGGCTACCCATTGCCGACTAGGATACGGGATAATTGCGACAATGATATGGGTTAATTAAATGGGATAATTACGACAATGATATGGGTTAATTAAATGGGATAATTACGACAATGATATGGGTTAATTAAATGGGATAATTACGACAATGATATGGGTTAATTAAATGGGATAATTACGACTATAATGTGGGATAATTACGACAATGATATGGGTTAATTAAGTGGGATAATTCTGACTATAATGTGGGATAATTGTGACTAGGATATGGGATAATTACGACTAGAATATCGTGCGCTGACTAGAATATTGGATAATTCTGTCTATAATATGGGATAATTATGACCATAATATGGGATAATTATGACCATAATATGGATAATTATGTGGGATAATTCTGACTGGAATAATGGGATAATTACGGATCGTCAGTCGTACCTTAGGGCAAGACGAGGCTGATTGGTCGATGGTGATTTCAGGGTGCCGGTTCCCCCTGTGGAAAGAATCGGCCCCTATTTCAGGGTGCCGGTTCCCCCTGTGGAAAGAATCGGCCCCTATTTCAGGGTGCCGGTTCCCCCTGTGGAAAGAATCGGCCCCTATTTCAGGGTGCCGGTTCCCCCTGTGGAAAGAATCGGCCCCTATTTCAGGTTCCCCCTATGGAAAGAATCGGCCCCTATTTCAGGGTGCCGGTTCCCCCTGTGGAAAGAATCGGCCCCTATTTCAGGGTGCCGGTTCCCCTGTGGAAAGAATCGGCCCCTATTTCAGGGTCCCGGTTCCCCTGTGGAAAGAATCGGCCCCTATTTCAGGGTGCCGGTTCCCCCTGTGGAAAGAATCGGCCCCTATTTCAGGGTGCCGGTTCCCCCTGTGGAAAGAATCGGCCCCTATTTCAATGGTGACGGTTCCCCCTGTGGAAAGAATCGGCCCCTATTTCAGGTGCCGGTTCCCCCTGTGGAAAGAATCGGCCCCTATTTCATGGTGCTGGTTCCCCCTGTGGAAGAATCGGCCCCTATTTCAGGGTGCCGGTTCCCCCTGTGGAAAGAATCGGCCCCTATTTCAGGGTGCCGGTTCCCCCTGTGGAAAGAATCGGCCCCTATTTCAGGGTGCCGGTTCCCCCTGTGGAAAGAATCGGCCCCTATTTCAGGGTGCCGGTTCCCCCTGTGGAAAGGAATGGCACCTATTTCAGGTTCCCCTATGGAAAAGAATCGGCCCCTATTTCAGGTTCCCCATGGAAAGAAGTTGGCCCTATTTCAGGCCGGGTTTCCCTGTGGAAAGAATACGGCCCCTATTTCAATGGTGACGGTTCCCGCTATGAAAGAATCGGCCCCTTTCAGGGTGGGTCCCCTACGGCGATTTGGGAAATATTGCATTTGTCTGCGTTCCTGTGGCTTTCCTCCTCGCCGGTAAGGCTAGAGATGGTGGGGGGTCTGGCTTTCGTGGCGGAATCTACGTAATGGTAAGGGACTACGTTACGTATACCCAACACATTAGATCACATATGTGGTATAGGGTGAGTCATACGTATATACGTATACCCTATACCACATATACGTATCTACGTGTATGTGGTATAGGGTGAGTCATACGTATATACGTATACCCTATACCACATATACGTATCTACGTATATGTGGTATAGGGTGAGTCTATCCTGTGGTATAGTGTGAGTCTATCGATAGCACTATTGATAGATCAGGAGTGTGAATCGGTTACTAATAATTCTTTTTTTTTTTTTTTTTTTTTTTTTTTTTTTTTTTTTTTTTTTTTTTTTTCCTTCGTTTCTTTCTTTCCCCTCAGTCTCTCTTTCTCTCTCTCTTTCTTTCAATATCTTTCTCTCTCTCTCTTTCTCTCTATCTATTTTTCTCTCTCTCTCTTATTCTTATTCTCTCTCACTCTTATTCTCTCTCTCTCTCTTATTCTTATTCTCTCTCAATCTTATTCTCTCTCTCTCATATTCTCTCCTCCTCCTCCTCCTCTTTCTTCTCCTCCTCTTCCTCTTCTTCCTTCTCCTCCTCCTCCTTTTACACATATATTTATTTTTATTATCTTTTCAGACAAGAGAAAAAAAGGAAGAGAAACAGATGAGGAATTGAAGAAACAAAAGAACAGAAAGGAAGAACAGGAGAGAGAGAAGAGAGAAGAGAGAGAGAGAGAAGAGAGAGAGAAGAGAGAGAGAAGAGAAGAGAAGAGAGAGAGAGAAGAGAAGAAGAGAGACAGGAAAAAGAACAAGAGGAAACAGAGGGAAGATGGAAGGAAGATAACAGGAAGAGAAAGAGAGAAGAGAGAGAAATAGAAAGAGAAGAGAGAGAAATAGAGAGAGAAAGAGAAGAGAAGAGAGAAAAAGCAAAGAAAGAGAAGAGAAAAAGCAGAGAAATAGAGAAAGAAAAGAGAAATAGAGAAAGAGAGAGAGAGAAAAATAAACGCAGGGGAAGCGTAAACCGCGATGAAAGAAGAGAAGACGTAGAAAGGCAGAGGATGAAAGGAAGAGAGGAAGAAGATGCGAAAACTGAAGAAAAAAGACGGAAAAACTTGCCTTGAAAGACGTTAATTATTATTATTATTATTTTTTTGCGTTTTCTGTAATTTATTCGAAGTTCGTTTGAAGTTTTCGAGGCTTTTTTTTAATTCGATTTATTTTTAGAATTAATATTTAACTTTATTTATTGTATTTAAGATTATATATTGTACATATACGTATATATTTATTTATTTATTTTGCTTAAGTTATTTCATTTTGCAAAATAAATTGCATTAAAATAGCAATTGCTGAGGTATATTGCAAGAAAAAATATATATGTATATTTTTTATTTATTTATAAAGTCAGTTTTGCATAAAGAAAATATTTGCATTTTGTTGCATTGAAAACGTTTTGTTGCAAAGTGGAAAATTTTCATAATTTGTTGCAAGGGAGAATTTTTTGTTGCTAAAAAAACATTTTTTATTGCAAAGAAATTTTGTTTTCCATTGAAAGGGAAAAATTGTATTTTGTTGCAAAAAAAAATATTGAAAAGAAAAAATCATTGAGAAAAAAAATTGTGTTTTGTTGCAAAGAAAAATATTCAAAAGAAAAAATTGTTGCAAAGAAAAAATTTGCAAAGAAAGTGTAGAAAAAAAACAAAAAACACAAAATCAAAGAAGGAAACATTTTAAGGAAGGAAAGAAAAGAAAGAAAACGTGATAAAATAAGGAAAAAAAAAAAGAAAGTAAAAGAAAACGTATTAAAATAAAAAAAAAAACGTTCACAAGAATCAAAAGAAAATAGAAAGTAAAAAGAAAAACGTGATAAAATAACAATACATCAAAGACCAGAAACAATTGCAAAGGGGACGTGCAACAAACCTAACCAACCAATGCAATGGAAACTCTCCTAGGGTCCTCGCCCTTGCCCAGTGCACCGACGTCGACGGCGCCTGCAACAACGCCTGCAATGACGCCTGCAATGACGCCTGCAACGACGGCTGCAACACCGATGGAGAACGGCTTGGAGCGTCAGGCGGGAGGCGGCCCTTTGTCCCTCGCCGGATCGGGGTCGATCTTCCAGCGGATCCGCCTTTCGGTCCTAGGGCCACGCCCTGATCCCTCGGGTCGCGAAAGCCACGCCTCTGGGGCCCTGAGCCACCCCTCTGACGTCGGAAGCCACGCCTCTGGGACCCTGAGCCACGCCTCCTACCCTCGAAACCCCACCCCCGATGTCATAAGCTCCGCCTCTGACGTCATAAGCCACGCCTCCTACCCTCGAAACCCCACCCCCGACGTTATAAACCCCGCCTCCTACCCTCGAAACCAGCCTCCCTCCTCCTCCTCCACCTCCTCCTCCTCCTCGTCCTCCACCTCGTCCTCCACCTCGTCCTCCATCCGGACTATCGAATGGGATATGATGGACAAATGGAAGTTTTTCCCGCTGTCGGTCCTGAGCTCGTTCTCCGTGCGCTGCCTCCTCTACCCGTTCACCGTGGTCAAGACGCGCATCCAGATCCAGCGGCACTCCGAGGTCTACCGCGGCACCTTCGACGCCTTCCGCAAGATCTCACAGTTTGAAGGTAAGGGGGAGGGAGGGGAGGGGGAGAAGGAGAGGGAGATAGGAGGGAGAGGGAGGGAGGGGGAGAGGGACGAGGGAGGGAGAGGGAGGGTGTGGGGGTAGGAGGTCAAGACGCGCATCCAGATCCAGCGGCACGCCGAGGTCTACCGCGGCACCTTCGACGCCTTCCGCAAGATCTCGCGGTTTGAAGGTAAGGGGGAGGGAGGGGAGGGGGAGAAGGAGAGGGAGATAGGAGGGAGAGGGACGAGGGAGAGAGGGAGGGTATGGGGAGAGAGAGAGGGACGAGGGAGGGAGAGGGAGATAGGAGGGAGGTATGGAGGAGAGGGTCTCCAAGTTTGAAGGTTGAGGGTGAGGGAGATAGGAGGTATGGAGAAGGGGAAAGGGGAGGTATGGATGAGGGAGAAGGAGGGAGATAGGAGGGTATGGGGAGAGGGAGGGAGGGGGAGAGGGACGAGGGAGGGAGAGGGAAGGTGTGGGGGTAGGAGGTCAAGACGCGCATCCAGATCCAGCGGCACTCCGAGGTCTACCGCGGCACCTTCGACGCCTTCCGCAAGATCTCACAGTTTGAAGGTGAGGGGGAGGGGGGGAGGGAGAAGGAGGGAGAGGGAGATAGGAGGGAGAGGGACGAGGGAGGGAGAGGGAGGGTGTGGGGGTAGGAGGTCAAGACGCGCATCCAGATCCAGCGGCACTCCGAGGTCTACCGCGGCACCTTCGACGCCTTCCGCAAGATCTCACAGTTTGAAGGTGAGGGGGAGGGGGGGAGGGAGGGAGGGAGGGGAGGGAGGAAGGTATAGGGAGGGAGAGAGGGAGGGAGAGAGGGAAGAGGGAAGGGAGGAGGGAGAGAGAGAAAGGAGGGAGAGAGGGAGAGAGAGAGAGAGGGGAGAGGAGGGAGGGAGGGGGAGGTCTACCAGGGGGATAGGAGGGGGTATGGGGGTAGGAGGGGATGGAGGAGGGTAGGAAGGGAGGGTAGGAGGGGGGGTAGTGACAAGGGAGGGAGGTATGGGGGTGGGAAGGGGGATGGTGCTGTTGTTGTTGTTGTTTTTGTTGTTTTTAAGAATCTTCTTCGTCCTCATCATCATCATATTATTAATTTTATATTTTATATTAATAAAATTATTCATTACTATTATATCATCATCATCATCATCATCTTAAAATGTCATCATCAGCTCTTAATATTAATATGTACATATCATCATCATCGTCACCCCCCATTCTATATCCCCCACCCCTCTTAATAACTCCCCCCCCCTCCCACCCCAGCATCACGGCTATACCGCGGTTTCTGGGTCATCATTATCATCATCATCATCATCATTATTAATTAATATTCTTAATATCATCATCATCATCATCGTCACCCCCCCCTTAATAACTCCACCCCCCACCCCCCTCTTAATAACTCCCCCCCCCCTCCCTCCCGCAGGCATCGCCGGCCTATACCGCGGCTTCTGGGTCAGCGCCTTCCAGCTCGTGTCGGGGATCTTCTACATCACGACCTACGAGAACGTCCGCTGTTTCCTGAAGGAGGAGGGCGTCCGGGACTCCCGCCTCAGGGCCCTGGTGGGGGGAGGCTGCGCGTCCCTCGTGGGCCAGACCATCATCGTCCCCTTCGACGTCATCTCGCAACACATGATGGTCCTGGGCCAGAGAGAGAGCTCTGGGGGGGGAGGGGGAGGGGGAGGAGGGAGGAGGAGGGGGCTCGTGGTCAACCCGCTGAATATCGAGTACAAAGGACGGGGGAAAGTGACGGTGAGTGAGGGAGAAGTGGTGGGGAAGGAGGGAGGGAGAAGGGGGGGAGGGAGTGAGGGAGAATGAGAGTGACGGTGAGTGAGGGAGAAGTGGGGGGGAAGGAGTGAGGGAGGGAGGGAGAGACGGGAGTGAGGAGATGAGAGAGGAGAGTGTGGTGAGTAGGAGAAGTGGGGGGGAGGAGTGACGTGAGTGAGAAGTGTGAGGGAGA